>NW_009592925.1:213635-216252 GCF_000690535.1 Cariama cristata | reverse complement strand
CCTCCAGTCATCTGGGACCTCCCTAGTTACAAGATGTTACAAGACTTTTTACTTGTTTACCTGTTTTGCTGTCTCACTGAAAGTATGCTTATGAGTGATACAAGAGTGGAGCATGACCTTTAAGAATATGGCAGTGAAACTTTACAGAGTCAGTGTAGATTACTCTGCCACTTGAAAAACTTCAAGTCTTTAAAGAATCCTTGGGAGCAGATGTAATTGTGCTTTGATACAAGCCAGTATCCACAGGCAACTGGATTCTTGACCATAGCCAAGGAGATTCTTGGGAGAATGTTTGCTGACATCGGTGCATTTGAGATCAGACTTTCACCTGGGGTTTCTGCACGCATGTAAATGGGTGCATTTTAATATTTTTGTCCAGATGGTTAAGAGACTTGGGTGTACAGCTGTTCCTGGATTGCCTGGTCATGGGAGAGACATGATGAGCACAGAATGGTCCCCTAGATGGTCAACACAGCTGTGGCATGGCAAAAGATCTGCTATAAGGTGTGCATATAGGGAAACCCTGTTTTTTTTCCTGAAGAACTGTTCTTGCCACACAGGAACATTAGTTAGTCCCATTTACTCTGTTCTTCTTGATCCTGTTAAAGGGTGCTTTGAATAGCAAGCTGTCATTATTCGGATTCTTTCAATGTTTTGTATTAATCTAAAAGCAGCACCAAGATGTGGGATTTAAAATCCTTTCACTCACATTTTTAGGATGCTGTAATAAAGAGTTGCTTCATAACATGTTCAAGGTCTATTAAATAAATGCACTAAAGAATTCCTGTTCCTTCTGAAATGGGCTTGTCAAGTTAATCTAATTTCAGTGTCTGCACATGGAAGGTATGCTATTTTCTCCTTTCAGTGATTTCAAAAATTAATGATTAAAGTTTCCTATTTTTACTAATAATCATTGCAAATTACTGCACTTTTCTTCCTTTGCATTTTATAATATTATGGTAATTATTGCTATGTGTACCTGTATGCATGACACACTGAAAACATTTTTATCAAATCATTTGAAGAAACTGCTGAGCCAGTACAACTTCAGGTTAGAGAACTTTGTAGGCCCTATTTACTAATAAATCCTGGCATGATGCTTGTTGCAAGGATGCCAGCCTGTCAATGGCTTAATCATGGAGAATAATCCTGGTATCTCTTTATTGTACTGTGGAAAATTATTGTTTATGACTGCAGGGAATGTGAGCTTGCTAATTTCTGAAATACACTTCCTTCCTGTGTTTGTAAAAAGAAACAGTGCTTGTTTACAGCCTGCTCCTGTAAGGGGCTGAGGTGCTGTGCATGACGGCACTCGGCATCTGTTAGGAAGGCTCAGCAATGTCCAAGATTGGCCCACTTACATAGGCATGATAATCAAAGGTGGATATTTGTCAGAGGTAGGAACCTTGGTTTATGTGTTCTGTTTTTTAATTCACCTCTGGAAATATAGCATTGAAG
The DNA here is from genome assembly GCF_000690535.1 of Cariama cristata. Classification (NCBI taxonomy): domain Eukaryota; kingdom Metazoa; phylum Chordata; class Aves; order Cariamiformes; family Cariamidae; genus Cariama; species Cariama cristata. The sequence goes on along the minus strand of NW_009592925.1, from coordinate 214,794 downwards.
ATATTTTTCTCCCTCTGAAAGAATGCTTATGGATGGATGCTTTGCTTTCCCTTCTCTCAAAATTCTGGGTTTGTGATACATGTACCTTTTCAAAACAGATAAATCCTGTGTCTTTAGAAAATATCACGGTTCATTTCCTTAATTCCTGTGGAAGGTAGGCCAGTTACATAAGACAGTAGAGTCAAATATTATTGCTGAGGGTTTTCACTCCTGTTTTTATTCTGAGTGGTCAATAAGAAGGGATTAACTGAGAGAAATTTTGTCCTCCTGTACAAAATCTGGTGGGATTCATGCTAATACTTTAGTCTTTGCTTTGGAGTACAGAGCAAGTGTCACCATGGTGTGGAATGTTGTTAGTGGCCTTTTCCCACATTTAATTGTGATAGACACTTAGTACGTCAACCTTGAGCTCCCTCTGAACACTGACTGCTCTGCGCTGTGGGTGCTGCTATGGGTGGATGAGAGCAGGGCACTGCACAGCACTGGGGGGAGCTCAGTCAAGTGCAAGAGGATCCTTAGAACAGGTTGGTTGACCTGAAAATGATTAAGTCCAACTGCATCCAGTGGTTTAATTTTCCTTGCTGGGATTGAATGGTGTCTGATGTGCAGTAGTCTGTCAAGGTGAAACAGGGTGTTGCTGCACATGCAGTCATTTGCTTCTGATAAAAACACAGAATATAAACAAAGGACAAGCTTGCACAAGTAAAATATGCATTTGGTTATGCCTCGTATGTGGTAAGCACCTGTTTTGGGTAGGTGTGCAAATTAGCTAACAATGCAATTTGCAAAAGGAGTCATTTACTTGGTTTTGAATGTAAGATAAGCTACCATGTACCAACCTCCCAGAAACAGTCAGTCTAAAGATGTGCTGAGAGAGCTGAGGGGCTAGCTGTTCTGGGAGTGTTTTTCCTGTATGAATTCAAAAGCAAGGAGGACAGCGCTGCAGAGGCCATGGTAACTAACCTCTTGTCTCCTCCGTAGCAGTGCTGCTCCATGCTTGCGCATGGGCTGTGTTAATGCTACTTGTGTGCCTGCTGCCGGTGTTTATAGGGACTTTCCTAGGAGCTCTGCTCTCTTCTGGAGGTTGTAGCTCCGGGGAGGGCTCTAGTAAAGTCACAGGACTGTGCTGTGGAGGCAAATTCCCCCTTCCACAAGTTTG
>NW_009592925.1:136088-213604 GCF_000690535.1 Cariama cristata | reverse complement strand
TGGGTGGGGGGGGGGGGGGGTCACTTCATCCTTTTGAATTTCAGTTCTTGCATGTGGGATAGGGCAGGCCAGTCAAGACTAAAATAATACACACTTTGGAAAAGGGGCTTTCCCTTAATACACTTGATACAGACTACAAAATCCTAGAGCTGGCTACTGACATCAAATGTTACATTCTCCCTCTGTTTTTAAAATTGACCAGTGCATTTCTGTAAACTGCAGTCAGGGAAGCCTCTGCAGAAAAAATGTATCAACTAGAGTTGGTCAATTTGTGGTTATTGAGAGACTATGTGTAATCACTGCTTATGAACTATTAACAAAATCCACAGGGGAACTAAGTGTAATAGCAGCTCAGGGAAGAAAAGGTGAGAGGAGAATGGGTCTGAGTGAACAAACTTTCTTTTAAGGTAAGTGACACTGACTAAAATCAGTACCAGCCATAGAATCAGAATATGATACAGCTGCCCTTCTAAATATCTTCCTGTGAAAACTGGACCTGATTTGAATTGCAGGAGATGAGTGGTGAGAATTTAGCTTACGCTATGTTTCACATTCTGAAATTTTTTTAATTTTGGGCCTCCTGATGTTTTGACCTATTGCTACTTTGGTACAGAGTTCTTTGAAAGAAAAATTTAAATTTTCAGAGAAGATGGGTGGTAGTTGAAACAAGTCAGTTCCTGCCTCTGAAATTTGACCTGCATGGATCTTTGAGATCCTGCCATTTAAGATGCTCTAGTTTATTCACAAAAGTAGTCATTCTAAGTATATATGTTTATGGTGTATTGCCCTACAAAGCTGATCAAAATATTTACAGGGTTTGGTGGAGTGAATTAGTGGAGTGTTCAACTCAGCCTTGAATATATTTAGGGAAATTTACTGGAGAAAACACTTGAAAATTATGGCTTCCTGTGAGTAAACTTAGTTAATCCCTTGGTCTTTCTCATATCTTCTTGCTTGATAGCTGCAAATTGGTGAAAAAGTAACAGTAAAGCTATTTATTTTCCTATTAAAAAAATATAATTTTGATTTAGATGACAATGGTCTCTTAACGGTGTTTCTCAGCCTTTATTTTTACTTGGAGCCTGAAGTAATGTTAAGGTAACCGATGAGTTTGCATAGCAACAGTGTACTTGACATGAACAAAATCTGCTACTGGATATCAGATTAGAATTCTTTACAGAAAGAGCAGAAATTTCAAAGATGTTTTTGTAGTAAATGTTACAACAAAAATGTTTCTGCTTCAGTGGTTTAGTCTTCTGCCGGAATAGCCTTTAGTACACCTGTCCCACAAATACCCTCTTTTTAGGAAGCTTGGCTGTGCACCTGCTTCCCCCTTCTGATGCTCAGAGAAAAATAAAGATGGGTGGACTGGTTGGTTGGGAGTGGGAGAGGGGACTTTTTTTCTCTCCTAGAAACCCTAGTTCTCAGAGCCAGAGTGCTGGCTTCTTTCATCATCAGTGAGTGGTTGTCTACTAGACTTGCACTCCCTCCCAGGGCATGGTGATGAGACAGCTCTGACATACTCCATTGGTCTGGATGTATATTTGTACACATGTACAACTCATTAAAAGTCTTCAGCAGAACTAAGTATTTGTATGTCATAGTGTCTAGGAGCACAGATGGTCTTGCTATTAAAGCTGAAGACTGAGAGCCAGGTGATCTCAGTACTACTTCCAAGCTCTGCCACAAACTTGACATGTGGCTCTGGGCAAATCAGTTGAACGCTCTGTGCTTATGTTTTCCCACTGGTACAGTCAGTACAGTGATAAACTGCCTGATATACAGTGTTGTGCAACTTAGTGCCTTATGAAGTATGTGGAGATCTTCAGTTGCAAGTTGACGCAGAGCTGCTGAGCATTGTTGATGTAGTATAAAGATTAGGAAGAGAAATTTCCTTATCTTTTTTCAAATCTGACACTTCTGTCAGAATCTCCAAAGTAGCAGCTGTCTTGAATTAGAGAAAAAGCAGCAAGCAGGAAAAATAGGTAAAACTTCCAAGGTAGTCAGTGTTTAACTCTCTTTTCCCATAAAATCAGGAAGAAACTTACCTTGAAAGCAGTCCCAATGTTTTGAGTTAACCATAAAACAATACACTTAAAATACTCCATAGAGTATATGGTTCAATATACCACATAACTTTGGTAAAATTCTATTGACTATTTTTAACGAATACCTGTATGTGTAGCAATTGGCTGGGACTGCTTTGACAGAGGCGCAGTACAGTATGGTGCAGTGTTCTGGGTCAAAGGTGTTTATGATCACCCACTGCTAAATTTGGGAGACCTGTTTTTAAGGTGTTTAGGAAGTTCTGAGTTTCAAGTTTATACATGCACCTCTGCCTGTTTTGTGTGTCTTGTTATTAGTTATCTGGTGGTTTTGTGCATACACTCATACATAAAGAGATGAAACAAATATTTTCACAAAAAAACCAAATTCATATATGCATCCTTCGTAAATAAGCACTTGAAGTAGACACAGAAAATGTATATCAGTGTCAGACCTCCTCTCTCTGAAAAATCCAGCCTTTAACACAAACATCTGATTTGCAAACCAGATGCAGGATAGGTTCTTATTAAATAGTTAAATATCAAGGTTTGAATTTTCATAAAAGGGCAATTTCAAACCTCATTTGTGTGTGTAATTATTGTGCTTGTGAGAGCAACCCTGGTAAACGTGCACATAAATGTCATGTCAGGTTTCTAATGGGTCACTGACACGCTCCCTTGCCACAATTGGGTCTGTGGTCTCTGTGCAGAGACAGAGCTGAGGGAATATGCAAAACGGGTGCAAAAAAAAAAATCTGGCAGAAACAGTTTTCTTTCTTGATGAAAAGAGCAGCAAAGCTTTGTGTACACATCGGCATATTCTCAAGATGGAGTTGTGGCTCTGAGGTCTAAACAAACTGAATCAGTTTTTGAAATAACGGTACATACTAAACCTTAGAAATTCAAATACATCATTTTCCAAGGCTAAAGATTTGGCAAGTGCACTCTTGTAAGGCTGTTGTCACTTCCACTTTCAAGAAGGTTTAGAGATACTTCTCATTCCTTTTTTTATGCTGGGATTTTTTTTATCGTCCAAAAGCTGTGAAATACTTGAAATCTGAGGCCACTGCTATCAGATAACACACTTTAAGACTCTACGTTAAAGAATCTCCCACATACTCGTTTTCAAACTTGAGAGATGAACATTACTAAAACAGTCTTTGGTCACATTGGATGGGGCTGTGCAGACTGATCTGAAAATATTCATCCTGCACTATGAAAAATTAGAGGAAATACAGCGCAGGATCCAATGGTGGAATCCGTTGCCAATATGCAATTGAGGTCAGGAGCAGCAACAGTCAAACAAGACTTTTGTGATTGTGTGTAAATCATGAATACTTAAGAGTTAATGTAGTTGATTCTAATGAACAGAATGTGGGAGGGAGGAGTTAATATTTCAGGGTAAATCTACCTTTGTTAAAATTCAGGGTGACATCTTGTGGGCAGGGAGACATAAATTATTTGTAAGTTTTGGTGTTTCTTTCTCCTCTTCTTTGGTTGCTGGTAGGGGAGGAATTTGGGACTGTACAGCCTGTGGGTCAGAGCCAGTACAGTGATCCTCATGCCTCTAAATATAATGCTATTCTGTGATTAATCTTAATCTCGTTTGTATTTGAATGACCCCTCTCCAAAGGCAGAGGGTTTGGGTGATTGTGCTTTTGTGGAGAGGGAATAAATAGCTTCAAGGGATGACAGTGTGTGTGGAGGGACAGCAGGTATCATCCTCCTGCAAAAAGCAAGGTAAAATATCAGGCTGAACAAAAGTAGCAGCAGAAGGCAGGATACAGAACATGCTGACAGATATCGGTCAAGAGTCAGAACCCAAGGCTAGGACTTGAACAGACTCAGGAGAAGCAGGCAGGAGGCCAGGCAATGAATAAAAATTAGCATGCCCCATACTGCTCTCCATATTGTTGCTGGCCTGACTACTCCCCCTTCTACCCCCTCTCCTGTATTTTCTTTAACGTACCGGTGGTCAAAGCAAATAATGATATTATGTTTGTAAGGGAGGCCCTTGAAAGCTATTCTGAGACTGGAGTCCAGAAAAATGTAATCTCTGTTTGATTCTTTGTTTAGTGGGGATTCAAATCCCAACTTAATTTAATCTTTGATTTATCCTGCAGGTACTGCCTTGATTATATTCCAGTGCCACCAGTAATAGAAATGCAGGGATTTTCTTATTTTTATTTATTTATTTTTTGCTTTTAGCACTTCGAGAACAAAAAAGGCTTAGCAAAAGTCATTATTGCTATTATTCTCTATAATGTATCATGAGTGAGTTAGTGCATCTCTGAGCCTGTACCCCATTGCTTCATATTAATAACACCTTATCAGGGTTACACAAATTTTTGTTCTGCAGTTCAGGTAAAGCAGCATGGCATACATAACTGAATAGGACTGAAAACTTGCTCCGGTTGCTGCAAGCAGTCAAACTGCCACTATTGCTGCAAGATAGCCAGGATTTCCCTTGGAAGGATCAGGGCTGGCCAAGTGCAAAGAGGAGGGTGATGTAGTGTGCAGGACTTAGATCAGTTCCCTCACAGGGTCCTGTGAGATTGTGGACAAATTACTTTAAGGCTGTATTTGTGAGGCTTTTTTTAAGTGTACTTAAAATGACTCTTAGTATCATTAAAATGCATGAGGATACTGAGGAAAAACAACTATCAGAAGGTACAGATTGGAAAGGCAAAATAGCAGCAAATGTGCTGTGATTTCAATGGTCCCTTTCACTGAAATATCCAGGCACCTCATATGCATTCATGTGTTGAAATGAATAGGAATCCACTTACATACCTTTAATAGCCTGGCAGCCAGTTTCTCTATGCCTAAGTTTCCTTACATATAAGATAGGGAGAGACTGTTTCTCTGTCCTGGAGTTCTTGTAGAATGACCACAGTAAAATCAGTATAATAAGACACCAGTTATTGTTGCTGTAAAAGTAACTAGTAGCATACCAAATACTGTGTGTGTCGTCTTACCTTTCTGTTCCAAGGCTGCTAGTTTCCATGTGCATTTTCCCATTTGCCTGGTGTTCCCTAACTAGACCTTTAAAGTACTAAACATTTTATTTAATTTTTCATTTTCCTTTCCAAACAAGATACAGTTCATTTATATCCTTCAAAAGTCACTAAAATTAAATTTTTAAAAATCATATAAAATCTTTGATATTCTCCTATGGATGATAATATGCCCAAGCAGACAAGGAGAGCATGCAAATCTAGTGGCATGCCTGACAAACATAATGCATTTATATTAAATCCATTGTACAGTAAGAATTTCATGACGGCAGTGATCAGAGGAAACCATGCAATTGGATTAATAGATAATTTAGGCTGTAATCCAACAAAGCAGTTAAACATATGCTTAATTTTAAGCATGCATAGTACTACTTGATATCAGCTGAGGCAAAACAAGCTTAAAACTAGGCACATGCTTAAATGTGTTTTGCTGGCTTGCTGACTTAGTCAATGATCTGAACAAATAAGGCTTTTATGGCTGGAAAGACTTGAAGGAGCGAACAGTGACCATTTTTCCTGTAATCATTAAAACAGCAATCCAGCTTGAGTTTCAAAGCATAACATTTTTATAGGGGGCTAAAAAATAGTGCTCACCAACTGCAGAGGTAAACAGCTTACAAATTATTTATTTTACCTGCATTCCTAGTTAAACTGAGTTCAAAATAATTAGATAACCCTGTAAAACCTGTGACTGGTGCTGTTAATTCCACATAAAGATTTTGTCATGCAATACCTAATAAATGGAGTTATCTTTTAAGAAAGGCTTTAAGGGGATTGCTGTGCTGTACAGAAGATGTACTCTGTAACTCAGTTAAGATGTTTGCTCCAGATCTGAGCTTAGATCTAAAAGAAGAAAAAAAATCTAACTTCCTGAATGACCTTAGATTGTCACCCAGACCTCTCTGTACTAACTCTACCAGTTAACTTGCTTCTGATGCTTTACAGTATTTGTGGCCTTAATTGAGGGACATAACCAAACAAATTTATCATTGCAGCCCATAAAAACGACAGAATTCATATGGTAGCATTCTTCATTCTCTCCAATTTGTTTCCCTGAAATCCCTGCAGCAATTTATTTGCTGAATATGCGAGTTTTCCTCCTTATGAAAATTACAAATTGTTGTCAAGGTTAACGAGTTAATATTCTCATTCAATATTTATTTTATACGGGGGGAGGGGGGAAAGAAGAAGCGCGACTGTTCTTACACTTTCTTCCACAGCAAAGTCTGGTTTCTTAATCAATATGACAAGGACACTGTCCTTTGGATAATACCCTGAATCATCGGGACTAAAAAATGAGCTTTATTAATCAACAGCCCCTGATTAATTATTATAAAGTGATGCTCATACATTTCTGTACATTTTAATAATTCCTGCAGAAGGCTAACAATGTCCCCAGTGATTTGAAGGCTTTGGGGTTTGAATTTTTCTAAGCAATGTCACAATAAATAGTCCAAGGGTACTACTGCTCGCTCACTAATCCAGTCTGTTTCAATCCAGCAAATGAGTAAAACCTTCTTTTTCCTATTTCCCATCTATAATTTATCATTTGCATACAAAGTAAGAAGCAAGAATCGGCAGTCTCATCAGTTTTCAAAATATCAAGGGACAACCAGAGTGATTTATAGCAGGCTACATTATCTAGATCATATAACCAGAATATTTCTGTAAAAACAGACCTATGTAATTTCTTGATAAGAGTGTCTGTCTAGCAGATAAATGTGATGAAGGTCATCGGTCTGGAGAACTTAGTGTAGACCTGAGTAGCCATTAGGACTGTCTTTGCAAAGAAATATCCCATCCCAAAACATCTAACAAGCATAATCTTCAAATAGCAATTTCAAGTACTAAAGATACATATATTTAAGGCTTTCTTAGCCATCAAAGAATATAGCCTGTGTGTTTGCTTGCTACCAGTGAGATGAAAAATATGCCACCTGTTTCTTATGCTTTCAATGCACTTTTGAAGTCATAACCTTGCTGAAAGGAACAGATGCATTCTCTTGGTTATGAAATGATCCAGCCCCAAAAGATATGTAAGAAGGTGACCACAGCCGGTAAGCGTTTGTATTTTAGTTCTAAAGGGCAATGTGTTTCTGAACCACAGTGCAAGTGCTCAGACAGATGTATTGCAGACTTGAAGTCAAATTAGTGTTAATAATAGAAGTATTAGAAGGACTAGGCATAAAGCATTATCCAGCACTAGTTCTGATGTGTTCATTCTTTGTACTGGGCATCTTAGTCTGGCTTTCCCTTCCTGTAAAATATTTGCCCAGCTCTCAGACAGCTCACAAGGATGTTCTTAAAGCACTGTGGCTGTGATAAATATCAGACTTCCAAAGGCACTAGCCTCTGTGTTTGTGTTTTAAAATAATGTGTTTGCACTGGAAAAACTCACTGGCCTTTTCACAACCTTCCTGCAATGAATGTTTTAATTACTCATCAGAGTGCTCATCTATCCAAAGTTGAGTCTTCGGAATCTTTCACAGTGAGATGTTACAATCTATGTGCAGGTAACCCATGGGTTATTTGGGTTTAGCTTCTTGATTTCTGTTTTAATTCCAGTATGTCAATAATGAGTTCTCTCTTCATTTTATTAATGTGAACCACTGGAAAAAATTTCATTGCTTTAGGATGATCTGTGACAAGAACTACTCCTGCATTTTGCCCTCTAGAAATACGGGTTCTGATCACAGATAACTAAAATGAGATTAGGATGTTAGCTTTCTCAAGAGATAACAGCAGTCTAGGTCATAAAACTACCATATGGCAGATTTGGCAGTCTTTGCAGAGGTCCATGGTTTAATTATCACAAAGACAGATTCAGTTCCCCACTTGCAAATGCCTGGGTCCTCCTGTGGCAAGGACTGGCAATACAATTAAGTGGGAAGCTGTATTGTACTTGGCTGAAATGAGAAATGACCTTACTGTGGCCAGCGCTGTCACTTCCTAACATTTCACTCATGATTAAGTTTATCATTTCAAACAAACAACATAAAATGTCAGGTCTCTGGCCTGTTTAACATGCGGGAGGAGGGGTAGGGAGAGTAAAGAAGCATAAACCATGACTCTGTGTTGTACCAAGCCAAACTGGAAAGCTTTTCTTTTGAAAAGAATTTTGGAAAAAGTTGACAACTACATCAGAAAAGAGCAGTATCTCTACAGACAGAGTTTGCCTTTCTGGTCAGGTCTTTCAGTTGCTTGCATCAAATGATTTGGTGTTCCCTGTGTTTCCAGTCCCTTGACCTGTCCCCATTCCCAGAGTAATGTATTCTTACACCACCCTCACCCCCCGACTTCATACGCAGCTCTTGTTGTGTTCTGTTTTTCTGTTAGACTTACCATCTTGTCACTTGTACTTCTGTGTGAGCACTACCTATTATACACTCACTGTGCAGAGGAATACCTGATTCTAAGAAAAACAGTATTTCATTGTATTTATATGGCTTTGGGTTGGTAGAAATCTGTTTGCTCCATACAGTGTTCCGGTCAGCACAGATAAGCAACATAAGGTTGATGCAGATGCCTTCCATCAAGAGCAAGAACAGATCAAGGGCTCAATGTGCAGTTGAACTGTTGCTTTAAATTGCCATTTCCCAAAGAAGTGCTGAGAATGTGCAGTGGTCTAGTAGTAAGAGATGACAATTGTCTTCAAAAAAAAAAAAAAATTGTTCTCTATTTGATAAAGTGTATCCTCATATGTATCAATGCTTTACTAAGACTGAATTCATTAATGTTCCTTGTGTTAAGGGAAGCACACTGGCTAGTATTGCAAGACTGAAGTCGTAAGTTAATTTAACTTGCAGTAGTAGCTAACAAAATAATTGTTGTCATTCTTTTGTGTGCAAATGTAACAGTGAGTGACTTTTTTAAACATAATCATGTTGTAGGTTGAGATCTTTAAAATTTTTGAAATGTTGACATTGCTGAAAGTGAATGATGCACATATACCTAAATGATATGTATGCTTCAGTAGGATAAAAGTATTTCTGAGTCCAACCAATATTTAGTAAGATGGAAAAATATTGAAATGCAGAAAGTGATAAGTGTTAAATACTTAACTTTTAGTGGGGGTAGGGAAGGAGTCTTTGAAAATTGAGTTAAAATGTCACTCTACCAAACCTGCTGCTTATTGTGTTTAGTTACATGACGCTGCATGAACATCTTTAACGTTGTTGTTATTTTTAACTACTTGCAATATCTGATAGCTTTGAGTTGTAGTCCATTTCCCCCCCCATCTTGGCTAATTTTATGCAAACCCTTAGAGATTCAGTTCATAGGCATGTTCATGTCCAATTAAAAAGTAATGCATCTAAAGTGTATATAACAAATCAAAAGAATGCAATACCATCAAACCCAAGAATTAAAAGCAGTCATACAGGGCACCAGACTTCATGAGACTGTACAAAATTGGTTTTAATACATAATCTAATTTCTGAATCTTTACAATAAACAAAGTATACTTAAATCCACTCTTGCTCTAGCCTAGGGTATATAAAAATAGTAGTTTTCATTATTAGATTTTGAAATATTCAGGGGTTTCTTAAAGCTGGGATATTAACAAGTACAGCAAATTGTATGAGACGTATGATTAGATTGAGAGCTAGCATCAAACAATATGATATACCAGTAAATTGTCTCACCTATCCTCCCAATTGGTACTAAGGAGGTAGTTTTAGGGACTAGGGAAGTGAGCTCCTGATTGTTCTTGGCTGTTCATTTTCAGGGAATAAAATATGTAGCATCAGATGGCCAGAAACTCTGTGGAATTTTAATTACAAACTCTGCCCTTGGTTCTTTGTATGTTTAGTGTACAAAGTTTTAAGAGATATGTTAAGGCTAAGATGTATTAGGTGGGACATGAGGATAAAATAGAGAGATGGTTCTTATCAAAACCAAGTGCCTTCTATTTCTCATTTTTGCTTTTTCTTTCACCACAACACCTGTATGACCAAAGTACCAATGCAGATACAGCTTCTACAGCTGGAAAGCTTCTCTTACCTTTATTTATAACAGCCCCAATTCCCTATTTACTTATGAAGTCAACAGAGGCCAAAAAATTCATTAAAAAAATCTAGTGTGTAGAGAGATAGCATTACTGCTTTTAAGTAAAATTTATGAAAAGTAAGAGCATGCTATCAGCATAAAAATAAATCAAGCTAAATGTAGATCTGTGGATACTAAAACCTAAAACTATTGGAAAGGTGGAGCTATGGTTTATTGTAGACCTGACATGGAGAACTGCATGGAGATAAGCAAACAGCATGCACCCAGCTTCCGAATGAGAGAAGTATAGATGCAGTAGGGCAAAAATGCTCTGCTTCAGGGATGGAATGGATAACCCTCTGAATTCTTCTGCTGATAATCCATGACTTTCTGGTAAACACAAGGGTGTCTTTTTTTCTATCTTGTGACTTATGAATTGTTGAGTGTGGCTCCTAAGTCTTTCAGTGGTGAGACATGAAAGTGCCTTATTGCATAAATAAAATCAAGGAAGTAATTAAAACTGTTCTTCCTGTGTAACAGCTGTATGAGACTTGCCAGATATGGTCACTGTAAAGTACTCTTTTTAAACTTTACTCACAGAATTTCCACTGAATGTGGTTTTTTGATTACTTGCCTGTTAAAATACATGTTTAAACCACAGCCCTAGTCCCAGCAACTTGGTTTGACTCTGAAAGCCTGAAAAGTTCACATTTTAGTCATGCTGCCCTTTGTGCATTCTTGATCGGATGCTTTTTCCCCTCATTAGAGTTGCTAATTGGCTACAGCCTCTGTCTCTCACCTTTTAACAATCCAGTTGTTTCAGGTGTTGGTGTACGTCGCACTGTACTACTAGCAGATCGGTCAAAAGAATGCAAACTTCCTAGAAGAGCTATTACTTGGGGGGAGGGGGCAGGGAGAATCACACTTAGCTTGGAAAGGTTTTCAATTCTTGTGTGTCAGAATACCCTAATTCAAATCCAAATGGGAATCCACCATTCTAGGGGATTCACACAGCTCCAGGTAAACAACTAATGAGCAGCCTGCCAGTTTCATTTTTATCAAGAGCCCTCAGAGATTCAACTGTGCCATTTCATAAAATATGCAGATGATAGTGGAGGGAGAATAGCAAAGGCTTTGAAAATGATTCACACAACCTAAAAATGATGTTGAAAAGGGAGGAATTAAATATTCACAAAGTGAGAGAAATTAAGGCATATTAACTGTTAGAATGTGGAAATGAAGTGACTAACATGCATAGAGCTGATGAGAACTAGATGATTACAGATCTGTCAAAAGTTTCTAATTCTGACAGTGTGATGTCGAGGTGCTAGTTGGCTGGTAAGGGCAAAAAATTAGGTATGGGACAAGTAATGCAAACCTGACAGATCACAGTCAAAGGCGGTAAGACACCGCACTGATTAACATTAGGCTCAGTCCTGTATCAAGGGTGAACTTTAAGCTTGCAAAATGAATACTAATTATGGTTACAAACAGAACACGAGGGGTTCAACTCATCTATAGGAGGGATGGTGTAATGAGTGAGTTGCAGGGGGAAAAGTCACCTAGGGCTGAATTTGTCTCACTACTGTGTTCTGGCTTACACCAGGGATAAACTTGACCCCTGGGATATGAGAGTTGGAAGTTTCATTCTTCTGTAATTAATCAGGGGTATATCTTGTGTTGTAATTTTGACAGAGTAGAGGAAAGGTTGTTGGCAGTAGAACTAGTGGAAAAATAAAATAAAAAATTAAACCAAGTGTCCACACTGGATGAAGCTATTCGTGTTGTTCTAGCATGGCACAGACAAAGTTCAACCCTTCTCAAGGGTGAAGCCGGTTGCCCCCATCCATAAGCAATACTGGAGCAAGGGGCTCCCAGTGAGCACGCAGAACTGTGTGTTTCTTCTGAAATCACTCCCTGGAAGCACCATTTATGACCCAAGATGCAGAGCTCTAACTCTGGAGGCTAGCATCTGTTCAGCATCTCGCACATCAACGGTGTGTGGAAAGAGTTTGGACTCCTTTTTGGCTTACTGGATAATACTAGATTGTCATGTTCAAGTGGAAATGTATTGGCTCCCAGTGAGGAATTGTATGTTGATGACCTTTACTAAGGTTGCCCAACAGAGAAGCAATTTGGTAGCTTATTCATTCATTGCTGTATAGTTTTTATTCCCTCCCTGGGCCTTGTGTTCATGAGCGCTCTGTAATAGTATATAGCGAAACCTACACTCAGACCTGTGCAGAGATCTTATGGCTAATTAATATTTTCTCCTTTTTATTGGGAAAAAACCATGCAAATTCTATCAGTTTGAGCTGTAGACAAAAAAGTACATACGTTTCATATGTGTATAGTTGTCTGCTTGCACACACAATGTTTAAGCACCCTTTTTAGAGTAAAGTGATTTGGAAATTCAGTGGAAGTTATACCCTGTAGTCTCCTGTGAATAACCCCATCTTATGCTGTAAGCTCAGCTTGATACAGAGTGTGAATTAATGTCATGTACAGCACAGAGTATACTGAGAATACTTAACAAATAAATATTATTTTGATTACAACAGTATCAATAGCATGCTTGATATCTTCCAGAGACAAAAAGAACTTGAGATATTAAAAAAGTGGTAGTTGTGCATGCCAAGTAGATGTGGTACTGTGAATGTGTTTTGCATACCTAATTTCTTGGAGAGCCTGTCCTATGTTCATAATCAAGAGACAAGCATAAACTCAAAGGTCACAAAAAGACTGAGCTTGGTAAGGTAGATGTTCTGAATATATTAGGTATGTAAAGCAATATTGTGGCCCATCCAAACTAGAATTAGTGGTAATTATTATATAATATGTAATGATGGGATTTAAATGGCTAACACATTTTCTCTGCTGAGATCATTTAGACATGATTCATATAAATGATTAAATTAATAGATCTTCCTCTTTTAAGACTGCTAGGCAGCTTAAACTAAATTTCTCAACAGAGACTGATCCCAGTGAAATAATATTAATAGAAAATGGAAGAAGAATTTCTGGGAAGTGGGTAAATACATGCTGGAGTTTGAGGAAGTTTCTATAGACATCTTTGCTGACAAAAATACTTTATAGATTTAAATATTCTCTAGAAATAACCCATCAAGGACTTTGGAAGGTGAAAGAATAACAAACCTAACTTTCCCTGAAAGAATAGAATGGTGAAATGTACTGGAAGACAGGGACTTAAAGGATCACTGTCTACTTAGTTTAGGCTTAAACATTAGGCTTTTCATAACACTAAATGGTTTTACAAAACCTAATGTGAATAGAAATGTTTTTCTTTTTCCTTCTTTTGAATCATATTGCTATAAGATAACTCCTCTCACCCCCCACCTCCCCCCAGACATTCAGGAGAATCCTCTGCAGTGTTGTAAAGTCACATGCAGGATCATGATGCTAATTAGTGAGAACAAGGATGAGAAAAAGACTATGGAAGGGATGCTTGAAAAAGCCCAAGGGAGTTAGTTGCCCAAAACCTAGCGAATTCAATGGGAGTTAAGCACTGAAATCTGATAGACATCTGAAAATTTTAGCTTGAAAGTACAGATGAAAAAATCCAATATGAAAGCCAGTCTCGCCTGCTTGTGGGGAGTTTTGCCACCTGAGTACCTCTTTGTCCCCTTCCAGCTCTGGCCTGGTTTGTAGTTCTCTGCTCAAGGTTGTGAGGTATAGCCTTTGCTCTCCAGGCTTTTTATGGGGTTTTGCATGCTTCAACTCAGACCCTGGTCTCACTAGAGGTCCCAGTATAGAGGGGATACACATGAATGATAATTTCATGGAAACACATTAGTTTACTTGCTGTGTTGTGCATCAACACAGAAAAATGAGTGGTCATTACCACCTCTAGCTGTCAGATCACTTTCTTGCAGGTATTTGTTGTCCTATCCAGCATATGTACTAGAAGGATGGTAAAGATGAGACCTCCCAGTTTCAAAGCTAGCCTCGGGCATTCTCAGCATCTGCTTACTTTATATTAGTCACAACTAATAATGAGGGACAGAGCTGTAGCTGTTTGCTGTATATCAACCATTCTGCTGGGAAAGGCCTGTCATCTTTTAGCTCTCTTTTTGCTCAGATTGAGAAATTGATAGGTCACCAGTGCCTTAGAGTACCATGAGGAAGGTATCATATTTATTTTAGCTACAGCTTTGCATCAGTGCTATCGCACTGTAAAGAATTTCATAAAGCATATTTTGTCTTTGTTTTTTTTAATATTGCTTGGAGAAGAACATATGGTAATCTGTATAGTTCTGTCCCAGAGGGTTATCCAAGTGCTGTATACAGAGTGGTCTTTCTATTTTTATTGTTAAATTCATGTTCATTTCTTATCCTAAATATTCCCTTTTTCTGCTTAGGAGGTTAAAAATACCTGGAGTTGCAAGTCTGGCCTATTTACTACAGAATTCATGAGTCATACACTATCCTGAATTCTTGAAATATCAGAGGTATTATCCACACAGAGTTCAGCAAAAGGATTGCAAAATCTGCCCTTCAAGACTTCGGAGTCAAAAGCCAAATGCTTTAGGTGAACTGGTCATCAAGCTTTCTCTTTCAGAAAAGATGCATAAGGAAGCTGCCATAAGCCTCTGATTAGTAAAATAACCCTTATCTTGCTCATGATTGGAGAGCGAGTCCTTCTGAAGGAAATGGTATGCAAATGTTGTTAGTATCAGAAATTCTAGCTTGCTTTCCAATTTTGGTGCTACATTTATATAAAGAAGTGATTGTTTCTCCAGATCCCAATTTCTCTTGCTTCTTTTCTCCAGCCTTGGGTGACATAAAACACTGATGGAATGTCTCAAATATCCTTAATGTCTCCAGTCTTTCAGACAAAATCTCAATGTGGACGGCAGCAATGGGATATGCAGACTTTGACTTAACAACGTAGCTGTTGTGGATGGTTCAGCCCATGAATCTGCACTGGAATATGACCAAATGGAGTTTGCCATTGCAGGAGGAACATGAGTTCTCTGTAAACTGGCCTCTCAACTGTGGGTTTGCAGATGAATCAATTTAGATTCACTTCATCCTGCAGCTGAGACTCTCAGTATGATAGATTAAGCTCTATTTCATATCATATTATCCTTTATTTATCTTTGTAGCTTAAACAGCCTATTGAGATTTTTTGAAAATCATTGGTTGTCATTGCATGTCATTATAAAGCAGAGCATGGAGAAACTTTGTAAAGTATTTTAACTGAACCTCAAATAGTCCAGAAGTACTCCAATATATTCTGTGAAAAACAATGAATAAGTGCTGACTCTTGAAACAGGGCAGTTCAGCAGCTCCTCTAAACACTAACTAGATATGTGGATGCTCTGAGATTTAACAACTGCATTGATTATGGCCCTGTGTTCAAGAAGAGTCTCTAGCTTTTCTACTTACTTGGTCACCATCTAATGTTTTTGCCATGGGGAGAAAATAAGTTAGAATTAAGAACATCTGCTTTCAGGGAGATAAAATCAGATTTTTTTTGAATAGCTACACCCTGGGTGTAGCTAGTTGAGCTGCCTGAAAAATAATTCTATGTGCATGTGGTAAAATACAACTTCTTCTGGAGGGGAAAAATTGTGAAATATAACTTTTTCATAATATTAGCTGGATAAATTGCTGTTTCATTTTTTTTGTGAGTACAAACTTTGGCATTTTGTACAGCTCTTTTTACTAAGGTTTAGTTTGAGGAGTTCTATGGCTGGGATGCTTGCAGCTCTATATGTAAAAGGGGTAGCTCTCAGTTTTTGTAGAGGATTTTCCATAGCTCTTTGTTAAATGGCCTGGAATTCACAGTTCCTGATGGATGCAGGGCGCAGCAGACGGAGTAAGCAAACTGGTTTCTATTCCTGGTTTTGCCACCTACTTGCTGACCTGGGGTGATTCATGTAAGTTCCCTGTGCCCTTTTATCCTCATCTGTAAAATGAGGATATCGACATTCACATTTCTTTATAAAGTGCTTTTAGATCTATGGATGAAAAGTGCTAAGTAAACCAAAACTCTCAATTAAATTAATTGGAGAGAAGGAGCTAGGTCAGTGTTATAGCAAGGTTCATTTATACACCTCTTAATTTCTTTCGTCTTATGTCTTGAACCCTATTTATAGTTGGAATTGCTGCTATATCATTTTACCTGTAGAAGTAGTCTCTCTGGAACTGATATGAAGCATGCTTATATCCTAGAAAGGAAGGTGTTTATACCATTTCTTACGCAGATACAGGAGTTGGACTAAGGGCACCAAGTCCCATGTGTTTGTGGTACAAAGCTCTCACACAAGTACGCCACCCTTAAATATAAAAAAATCCAGGGAAATACCCCTGGCATAGCAGATTGCACACTCAGAAAATAAATTATAAAGCTTATACATTGATAAGTGAATGTTTGAGCTTTGCTGGTGGGGAAGAAAATTGTGAATGTTAGTGTCTTAGTGATCTTTCAATGTCATAATTAGATTGGTATGTGCTAATCCGCCTCCTACCTTGGGTCAGCTGCAAAATGGACTGTGATGCATCTGCAAAAAAAGTCCATATTTTAAGATATTTTTTTCCTGGTCCATAGGGTTTGTCTAGTAATTCTAAACTGAAGACTGTGTGTATGTACTCTTGCAGGGAAATATATATTGAAAAAATCCTGTGATTTTTCATCTTGTCAAACGTTATTTTAATCACCTGAAGGTGGTTGTGTTCTTCTCAGATTTTTTTTAAATGATTCTTGAATGTCTTGCTAGATAATAGTAAGAAAATAGATTATGCATGGAAACTGGTTTTGTTTTGAAAATTTTGGGAACAGATGCAATCCGGGAGCTCTGATCCCTGCGCAGCTCAGATCAGAAGTAATAAGAAGCCTCTGAATTATCTCTCTTCTGTTCACAAAGCTTGAACTTAATCTGCCAGACTGCCTATAGCTGGAACTCAGTAGAATACAACACCAAATATCAGATATGTGCTTGGCTCACACTGTGTGCAAAGGGGAGTTAACATTCAGAGAACAAAGAAAGTAGGGCAGACACCCTTAAACCATAGTTGGCCAGGTGTTCTTGAAAGTTACTCAATACCATAAAACTTAGGCTATAAATTTCACTGCACAGGGAGGAGAAAAAAGGTCTTTGCACTTTGGCTGGTATTCTCCTTGTCATCGGCGGTTTTCTGTGTGGATGGGATAAGTGTAGAGATGTACACCTATCTTAGATGTCTGGCATTTTGGTTAAGAAATGCCAAAATGTAGGATAATGCCCTGAAAAAGATGATTAGTGCTGGATTGACTGTTTTTGACTGCTTTGAGTCCTCCAGAATTTAAGACAAACAGGAAACAGCCTGGAATATAGCTGTTTTACTTGTGTTGTAAGCTTTGATTGACAGAAAGTAATTATATTTAATGTTCACACAATTTTAAATAATGTGTATATGTATAATCTCAGGTGTTTTAGCAACACTGACTTCTAGCTGTGCTGGCAGGGGTGGAAGTGGGATGTCAAGACAAACAGTGGTCAAATATAAGGGCATGAGCATGAAGTATGGATCAAAGACTATAGACCTAGTGAGACAACAGTCTTCATCTTTCTAAAGAGAGTTAGAGGAAGAAAAAGTAAGCACAGAAAAAGGTTTGTAGCAATTAACTTAGAATTATGATGAATTATTTTAATAAGTAATTGAAAACGGACCTGTTGGTCACACAAGTCACTATAGTTTCCTTTAAATGTTCTCTGTATTGTCCATCTGGTTTACAAGTGGGTCATCTGGACAATGGGAAAGTTTAAATTAGGGAAGGCTGTCCCAAGAGAAGACTTATTAGGTTAATAAGCCAAGATAGACCAGTAAAAAAATGAGGAAAAGGAAATATGAGAGGAAAATGAGTATGGAAAAACAAAACTCCCACATGGTATGTCAGACACTCTTATGTTACAGCACTGTATTTATAACTCCATCACCTGGATTCTAAGTTACAGTGTAAGTCACTGACAGCATAAATCTAGTGTAATTCCTCTTGCTACACAGGAGCCAATCTGAATTTAGGCTGAGGGAAGCTGGTTCATGTTATTTGTATGATTTCAGATATTCTAGAGTAGTGGGGATACCTCCAGAAAGGCCCTTAGAAGGTTGTTCTCCAAGCAGGGGAACTCATACTTAAAGGTGACAATCCTGCTCAAAAGGTGAGACAAGCTGAATAAACAATTCAGCGTCTGTCCAATTCTCCATAAAGCAGCATCCAACAACTTCATCTGCTGAATCAAGCTCCAGACAATCCTGTTCCAACTCATGGAAATTTTTCCACCCCCCCTTGCATTTGGAGCTACCTTTGTCCTGCTTGAACTCTCCTCTGTGTCTGTACTGCTGCTGCAGCATCACCTGGTTCAGGGGGGACTTGCTGCAGGTATCTCTTGCCTTTGGAGACACCTGCAAACCTCACCATGTGCCATCTCAGTTGATGTCCAGTTATGCAAACTCTTTTAGCAAATTTGATGCGAGTTAGTTTGAACAAGTAAGTGCTGGAGACTTGCTTTCAGTCCCATCGCTTAAACTAGTCGTGAAGCCAGGTGGTGATTTCACATTAAACCAGTGGAAGGACAGTGAAGTTGATTTCCCTAACGAGGTAAGAATATGGCATTTAATTTCTTTTTCCTTGTCAAGGGTGCTAAGGACAGACACTGTGTTGTTTTTTTAAATAAATGAAAAATACCAAAACCAAACCTTTGTCACTTCTATCTATGCTACACTGCCAAACACTACTGTAATTAAGATTTTTTTTTTATCAAGGAGTAGTTTTGTAGTAAGGCTTTATTTTGCTATATAAAATCTTCCCAAAGTATCCTGAAGAAGGCTTTTTCCAAAGTGGGTTGCTGTGTCACTAGCCTATCAAATGTGGTCTGTTTCTGTATTAGTATTTAATGTTACATAAGTATTTTAAAAATCAGGGTTGCTCCTTTTCTTAGATATATGAATAAGAAACTTAAATGCTAAGGAACTGGAGGATAAAGCTAGATTAATAAATGGCTTTTCAAATCTTAAGTTGAAAGGTCACTGCCTTCCACCTTCTATAAAAAAATGTTTAAGATCCTAATTCATTGCTTCTCTAAAAGATCCTAGTTTTTCAGAATTGCTATCTTTTTGGAACCATTGTGCAGAGAACAGATAATTAATGAATTAGTTTGAAATACTCTGTCCTACATCTTTTAATATTGTATGGATTAGAAGTTAGTTTTAAGAATAAAGTACCCAGGGGAAGTAGGACAAAGAACTAATTTGCAGCTGAGGAAATAAAAACACTGACTTGGATTGTAAGAAAAGCTTGTGAGCAGGGAGAAGAAGCTGACATGCACTGGGGCAAATAGAGCAGACCATTTATGAGAGCTGTAGCTGCTTAAAACATTCAAAGAAAAACTTGTGCACTGGTGCCTGGAAGCCTGGTCAGATGTAGAGTGAGGCAGGGAGAAATGCGAAGGCTAACTATTGCCAAACAGTAACACATCCCTCATCTCCATAGGGAAAGCTGCTATAACACCACAGTTCAGGTCTTGTGCTGTAGCCAGCTTTTAAAAATATTAAACTTTTCTTGACAACCAGTCTGGCATTCAAAAGTCAACTGCTTTTGCTCCAGTTCAGATTTACTGATTGGAGCCGAATTATTACCAAATTTTGGTACCTTTTCCAGGCACCCTGTTCTATTGTAACCAGCTGCACAGCTCTAGCTTGACCAATTGAAGGGAAAAAAAAAAAAAATCGTAGAGTATCACCTAAAGAATACTGTTCTAGAATCGGAAACAAGATGTACTGGCAGAGGATGAGTCAGTGCCCACTGTATGGAGTGCACTGCGCTGTAATAGGTGTTGTGGATCCTTCACTGCCTTATGTATGAAATTCATGCATCTTATTTGGTGGCAGTGATTCTTGTTGGTGTTGTTCGACTCTTGTTTGAATACAGGCTTCTCGGCTCTGAGCTTGTATTTTCTGGTATGTCAGGTCAGAAACTTCCTCGGCTCCTTTTGCTGCACAAATCACTCTGGAATTGTTGGTGCTGTCATCACTGAACGTTTATTGTATCCATCTTAACTGGCAGACATAATCCATCTTAAATAAAAACTTAAAATGTTTAATTTTGTCTAGAAAAATTCTCATGTTGTTCTGTCAGTGTAACATATGCTGAGATTTTCTTTAAAAAGAACCACACCACTCAGATTTTTTTCTTTTCTGTAGAAAAACACATACTAGAATTTCCTTTAAAATTGGACTTACAAAGATTTCTGCTTGGAAAATAGAATATTAATTACCTCTCGACTTTCAGAAGGGGCATGAATCTTTCAAATACCCTCTATAGAAATTCATATCCTTTCTAATGCCCTCGGTAGGATTCTCACTTGATCTGATTTCCAGTACTGTCAGGAGAATGGTTTTCTCTTTCACTGTGGTGTGCTGAGCTTTAAC
This sequence comes from Cariama cristata, assembly GCF_000690535.1. Taxonomy (NCBI): domain Eukaryota; kingdom Metazoa; phylum Chordata; class Aves; order Cariamiformes; family Cariamidae; genus Cariama; species Cariama cristata. Next base: position 193,122 of record NW_009592925.1, on the reverse strand, counting down.
TGGGTGTCAGAGGCCTGTCATATGTTCACAGGAGTAGATGCAATGATTTCTGACCCAAAGTATTAGTAATGCTGTAGTAACTAATAATGTTAGAAGTATTTCACAGCTGATACAAGCTTTGAGGATGGTGGTAAGTGAAGTGTTAGGAGATGTGGGGGCTGAGCAAGGAAGATGGAGAAGTGCATGAAATGCTCCTCACCAGAGTTAGACTCCTAAGGGCCTTCAACCTATTTAAAAAGGTTCATCATTCATCAGCACCATCATCATTATCTGCTTGATCGGGAGGAGGAGGGGAGGGATAATCAGCAAGAGATGATCAGCGTCTTATCACTGAGCTCCTTCATTTCAGTGCTTAAACTGCAGGATTCTTTCTGGAGAGATAATTCATATTTTATCATTAAAACTGCTGATCATAACCTCGTTAATATATGGATATTGCTAACACACACAAAAAAGCTAACATGATAAAATGTAACGCTTCTATTAAATTACTTAAACTAGTTTACCTCATCTCAACATTATTGCCCTCCCTGCCGCTCCTCTGCCATCACAGACACTGCTTGTACATGGCACACGAAATCTATAAACTCTTTCCAGGAATACAAAAGCATTCTCTATGATGTTGATAAGAAACAGGACAGTCACTCTCCCCTGACATATTTGTTCTTTAAAAACAAATCAATGGTGCAGGGATTTGGCACCTGAATGCAGAACAACGGCTTGATGAGGCAAAGATTGTCTTCATTAAGGACATTAATATTCATAGAGAGTAGAAAATCTGACACAAGAGAGGACTCACTAACCTTTTCTCATATTAGATTTTTACTTCTTAACACAATTACAGTCCGGCAATGACTTAATTAATGCTGCTTTTTGTCAGACTGCTTTAAAGAGCTGTCAATTTGGTCCTGCAGAGGCTGTCAGTGAAAGAGAAAGACAGTCATCTAGGCTAAAAAGACACAGGAAGAAATTCAAACACTTAATAACATTCAAAGTGCTATGCAAAGTCACATATCAACCTGTATTAAGGAGAGTTTTTGTCTTTCCTCTCTTCCTACCTATGCTAATATTTTTCAGGTAAAATTGGGGCTGCTGCCACCTCTAATTCTGAAGTACACGACAGAAAATGAAGAAGGGGTCATGAAATCTAGTGTATTTTAGTTTCAGAACATTAGGGATATCTCAAACCCTCTATGGAGAACAGGGACTAAGAACCACTCCAGGAATCCTTATTAAATGCCTGCCAATAAAGGTTGGTCTCTGGTGCAAAAAGGCTTGCTCAATTGCTTGCATCTTCTATTTCTCCTTCAACCTCTAGAAGCAAGGAAAGTATTTTCATACTTTTCATTTAAATAAAACATCATGGAAATCATCCTGTAAGGCTGGAGGATTCTTGAAAGACTAGTGATTTTTTTAAGTTATGAATTTGATTCAAGCCAATTTCACAACCCTGGTGAGCAGCAACTAGTTACTGTGGCTCAGCAGGTGAGTGGCAACGCATTAAGCTATGGTAACTCACTGGCTTGCAGTCACTCAGCCTTATTTCATATAGCTGCTATGGGGGACTATTTAATACTTCTCTTTTTTTGACCTATGCAGAAAATTACCATGTGGTGCTGGAACTAGCAGTGTGTCCAACCAGCTGTTGGTGAGCTCTGCTTCGCCCAGCAGTAGTTCATGATCTGCTTTTTGCAACTGTTTTAAAACATAAAAACATAGCATTAATTTGCTTATGTTGCGTACCTGGGTTGCATTATGATGCCCAAATAGTATACTAAATCCAGCTTTACATCTTGTGCCATTTAATTCTGTGGGTTTTTTGACTTTGAGTTTATTTTAATAAGTGCTTTAAGTGCATAATGTAAATAGAATAACAATGTTCTTTATGCCAGCACAAATAATCAAAAACAAAAAAGCCAAGCACACAACAACTTTGTATGTGTTATATTCTAGAACAATAATTACATATTTCTAGTAGAAACACATGATCTAATCAGCATAGTTTGATCTCTGAAGAACCCTAGTACTGAGGACCATGGAAGTGACTTACTGACAACACAGAAAGTTTGGAGATGTGTTTGATGTTGAATTTTAAGTGCTAGATGCTATTTTCTGTGGTGGGTAATGCTTTTTAAAATGTCCTAGAAGAGTACTGTTATCTAAGCCTCCTTAGTACTGAGCATATTCTCTCAATTTTTTCCAGCATTCTCTTCAGAGGTGAAAATGAAAGTAGTCAAGTAAACTGCTGCTAAAACTTTTATTACTTATTCTCTTATTTAAAAGACACGTCTAGTATTCTTGATACACATGTTGTAAATTGCATTATAATTCAACATCTCTCCAAACTAATGCTGTGTTTAAGGGACTTCTTGGGTTATGGACCTTGTACAAGACTCACCATGCCATAGGCCTCTAAAAACAGAGCTTGTTTTCTTCAGGTTGGCAGTCTGTTATTAGTATTCAAACAGAAGCACAGTTATAAAACTACTTTAAAATGTTCATTTTTTAATTTTAACTTCATTTGCACAAGACTTTTATGACTAGTTCAACTTTTAATTTAATGCAATGGGGGAAGGGAGAGGCAAGAATTTGTAAAGACATAAATATAATTAAACTTTTGAACTATTTACCTTATAAGCTACTTACAATAAGGTGCATGCTTTCCTCTGAAAACCTAGTGCGAAAAAGTCTGGTGTTATCTTGGAGAACAGAGACGATTGCCCTAAAACTGTGCTACTTTGAGTATCTTATTGTGTGTGTGTATAGAGGGGACTAGATTTTATGTAAATAGGGTCACACCTACAAGAAATCTGTCTCTTAAAGACTAACAAACAAACAAAAAAAAAAAAACAAGAAAACTTTGAGAGAACCTGAGAATTAGATATCGTGAATACACGTTTTCTCCACCAGGGAAATGTTATTTGCTTTCCAGACCAGAGTCCTGGAAGATTTGGACTGAACTAAGTTATGCGATCTTTAAGATGATTGAAGGAATTATATTGTTGACAAGTGCAGAATTATAGATTTGAATCCATTAGCTAAAAGGGTCCACAAACATTTAAACAATGACCTTCACATTTTTTCTATTGGTTTATCAAAGAATCCTAAAAAAAAAAAATTCTTAAACTTTATAGTTACTGTGTAAAGAGACCAAACTAAACTTCTGGGCATCAAAGCTTTTTTGAGTTTCATTTGGTCTGTGCTTCAATACTTACACAGCTGTATATTTTTGGCAGCTGGAAAAGTACGAGTATTTTGTAATAAACATGTCTTCTACTTAAATCCAAAAGAAAAGCTATCAAATTAATTTGGTGTCAAAGGAAGAGTTTAAATCAACAGGTCTTTTAGTAAGCATTACTGATGGGGAGGCAATATGTTGTGAAAGTAGAATAGTTCCCATATAAAGAAGCCAGGTACTCATGTAATGTAATTCAGCATAATTACACTGCGGCATTTGAATTCTTATTCATACTTGGAATGTCTTTCTTACTTGTATCATATGTTTACCACTTTCCAAAGCTGTCTATTCCAAAAATATCCTATATAAGACAAATTTGGTAAGGATGTTTTTGTGATCAGTCTCACACAGTAACTGGGACCCAGCATACATTGTCATGGGGAAGTGTGGCTTCAGATACTTCAAAAGAGTTAATGAGTAGATATTTGTGAACTATCCTCTGAAGTAGGGGATTTATTGCTTCATGGATAGATTATAATCTCCTGTAGATGTAATATCAATATTCCAAAAATTTAAAAAAAAAGTTGAGAATTTTAGGCTAGTTTTAAGAAATCAAAGGCCATACCGTTTCCAGCAGTATAGGAGTTTACTGTTACAGTGGGACATAGCTGAAGGTGGGGGGAGGAATTCTTGTTGATTTTTGATTCTTTCCTACTTGTTCTTCTCCCCATCTTGCAGATCTCTTGTGGGTGAGCCAAATGTAATCAGGTTTGGCTCATTTGGAGGAATTAGGATGACTGAAAAGTATGCCAGATTTCAAAACAATTTCTAACAGTTTCTGTGATACTGTGTAAGCAACTGAAAATTGACATGTTGTGTTGTGCCCAAGTCAGCCAACTGCTGTCACTGAATAATTAGATTCTCTAGAAGAAGGGAAAGGTTTTTTCTGAACAAAATTATTAGAAAATAATGTAGTAGCTATTTTATTTAGAGATAGGCTCAAATCCTTTTGCTCTTACAAGCAAATTTTTAAAAATAGTTTGACTCTGGGCCCCGAAAGTATCTTTCATGTATTTTTATATATAAAAAGTATAAATAAGTTGCCTGGGTATCTTTATGCCAGTATGTATGTCACTTGCACGTGGAGAAGTCATTGTTGTGCAGATGGTTAATTTTGTTTTTCTAATATAAATTAATTAATCTAACTATTTTTATCTTATACGGCACATCAATTCTACGAATTGCATTCTAATATCAGACATAGGTCATGATCTAATTATAGCTTGATCTGTCAGAGTTATGACATTTATGAGGATAGATATAGTGTCTGATTCCCCAGGAACTTCTGTCTCTGCAAACTATGAAGTGGGGGAAGAACCGTTCTGCTTTGTTAGCCTTTATGTCCCTTTCCACTCTTCTAGTAGAAGTATAAGTGATAGCACATTCAATGGTGAAAAATCATGCCCAGTGAAATAACAAGGCAGTGCCATAGTCAGAAGAGACAGGTGAGGAATCCTGTTCTGGTAGAACCATATGCAGTCAATGTGCTTGCTTCACACTGTTATGAGTAATGTGGAAATGCTAACCGTGTCCGCAGTGGGAGATCTGGAAGGCTGCATGGGCTGGATCCTCAGGTGTTGGTTGCAGCTTGCATCAGCTGAAGATTTGAATGGGGACTAGAGAGCTAAATTATGATATCACAATGGAATGAAATTGGAATAATTGAAAAGAATGGGATTTTTTTTTCCTTTGCTCATATTTTCTAAGTTGTCTCGTTCCTCATTTTGGTAATTCTATCAGAAAGCAGTACAACTTTAAAACTGCTATTTTTATCTTATTCCAAGCTTTATCTGGTAGTAGTTTCTCATCTATCCTTTCTAACTGATTACACTCCTTCCAATTTGTTGTTCAAGTCATCTTTTCATAAGGATTCAGGGTAATTCCTAAATCTATAGAAGTGCTAGTTGCACCAATATTCTTAACAAAAAAGCCCAAATTAAAAACTTATATGACAGCAATTAATGAAAAATATTTTTATTCTGAAAATGGTTTTTTCTATCGGCCTAACTCTTGCCAGGGTCTCTTTAGACTGTAAATATTTCGCAAAGGTGATGTTAAGGAAGAATACTATCTATTTTTGAAACTTCTACTCCTTTTTCTCCTATTAAATTCAGCCACAAAGTTCAGTTAATAACTGGAGGGGATGGAGGTCTATCTCCCTTTAAAATCTATCCCTTTATTTCTTTAGATCTAGCTGTAAAAGTCCTCATACTTTTCTGGCACTATTCCAAATGAGAGATAAATAATAAGCAGTTTCTCTCAGGGCATTTGAAGGTACACATATAAATCTATATTAAATCTAAGGTTAATGATTGCTTTCCTGTTTTATTGGCTGTGGGGAGCACTTTCTGAAGGAAATCCTGTTTAAGTGGTAAAGTAGCTTTCTTCAGAGGTTCTTAAGCAAAACAAGACATTAAGTTTTGACCACTTATTCTGCAACATGCAACCAATGTATTGTAAAAGAGTAAATCGTATCTTTTTATATTTGTCGGGGGGGTGGGGGGGTAATCTTTTTTGTTTCCCCAAAATTGTTTTGTATCTATGACGTCCCTAATTTGACTTGGTCTTGCAGAGAAAAGCGCTATACTTCTCATTAGTACTTTGTCGTTATCCCTTCCCTGGCTGAAGTGGAAGAAGCTTTAAATCATGTGGGAGAATGGGGAAGGGAAAAGAGAGAAAACAAGCTTTTTGAACCCTGTAATGTAAATTCGCAGACAATTATTCATTATTAACTGCCTGAAGCATCACACCTCTCTCACCTTTGCTGGAATGTCTGAACATTAGGGTAAACAACACACTGCTGTCTTATCATAATGCGGTCTGCTTCACTGCAGCAAGAACTTGTCAGAAACAGATTGTGATGTTGACTTCTCAATAGGGAAAAAAAGGGCCTAAATTAGACTTCTATAAAAAGAATATTGCATATTTATTTCCACAATAACACCAAGGAAAAACGTTAGTCAAGAAGCAAGCAATTGGGTGAATAAATAAGCTTGTCTTTGTTCTCATCAATTAAGTTATTACATCAGTTGGAAAACCAGTGAATTATAATACAGATGTTTAATGAAACACTGCTGTGCCTATAAGTCAAACTCCTATTTTGTGGTGTGATTTTGGCTGCATAGTTTTGTGTGTGTTAAACCGTATTTATTAGCTGATACCCATTATTATTTTGAGCAAGGTATAATTCAGTTGTCAGGCTCCAGCTCTGGGAAGGAGATTTAATCAGTGAGAGCCCGCTTTGCTGCTGAGCATAAAACAATGCGGGTTTCATGAAGCAATCACACCAGTGTGAAAAAATGGGATTAATTAGTATTGTACAAGAACAGGCAGCATGCTCATTAAAACCTTGTGAGCTGCCTCTTGATAAACTGCCACTTGATAGGGCCGCATTAATGTGACAAGGCAAAGACTTTATTTCCAAATCCTTTCTGATTATATCTCACTTTTAAGTTACCTGAATTGACTCTCTAAGGCTTTTGGAATACAAAGATCAAAATTGCAGCAAGAGATCCCCAAGACACCTGGACAAAGGAGCCATGCTCAGATAGTAAGGCTTCAAAAGACAACTTTTTTTTGAACTGCTGTTCAAACATAAATCAATAGCTGAACAATGAGGCAGCTCCAAAGGTGGTAAATTTGCATTTACACTCAGCAGATTGGGCTGGAACTTATTTGACAATTAGCAGCTATCTAATGAATCCCATATAATTCTGTGCCTATCTGCTTACCAAGTGCTTCATGTGTTTGTCAGTATATAAAGTCTTATGAATATTCTTACAGCTTCAAGTATGCTCTGACGAAAGGGGAGAAAAAGGTAGGCATTCCCAGCTGCACATCTGTTTCTTATAGCTTGGGTTGGCCACTGAAGAACTTATGGTCATATTTCTTTTTTATCCGTTCTTTTAGAAACATTCACCAACTAAAAATGTAGATTCCCACTAGTGTATTTGTTTCTACATGACAAAACATAATAGGAGACATGCCTGAATAACAACAGTAAATGTTGGATAGGATGTATTTTTGATCTTGTGTGTTATTTTCCTTTAGGCATAATGTTTTATTCTTTCCTGAATTTGTAGTGGTTCTGATGATTTACTTGCACGTAATCTTGGTGTTTTTTTTCCCGTTTCTTTTTTTTCTGAATTAGTGGCTATAATGAAATTATATCTGAATTTCTAATAGTTAACCAAATCTATCAGCTGTTTCATGATGCATAGGTGCTCCAAGATGCTGACTTTCCACGTAGCTTTAGCTGACATTGTATGTAAGGCAATTGTAATGCAATACAGTTACCTGTCAGCATATATTTGTAGGTGTGGAAAATGCCACTCAGACAACAGAGATCTCATATTCCCTGAAGGTTTTCCCAACTATTTTATTTTTAAGCAAAAATATCTTGTTAAATCTCAACACCCTATTAAAGTAATGCTATCCACCATGAAGTTTGAGTATTTGGTTACCAATTATAGACTGTTTGCAACTGTACAGGTGTAATCCCACCTATAGCTACCAGTGAAAGGCGTCAGATTGTGGAGGCAAGGTACCTGAGCTGGCTAGATATGGATGAGTACAACGCTTTACAAAGTGATGTGTTGCAATATTATTAATTTAAGCCCTTAGATTTCATTGTTGTGATCTGGGCTACATGATGCAATGCAAGATGACAGCCATTGAATTAATAGAAAATGGGATTCATCTCTTGAAATTTCACACAAAATAGAAGCAAAAGCCAGACAAAATAAAGGGAGAGGGATAGACAGACTGATAATACCACTAATACTTTTAAATTTAAACTGAATGGGTGAGATAATTTTAAAACACTAATGGTATTTATCAACAGTGTGATAGCAGGGGAAAAAAAAAAATCACACTCCCTCCCTCTTTCTCTCTCTCTCTTTCTCCCTTTTGTTGATTGCTTTGTTGAGCAAGTCAGTGAATATTTTACACTTTGTTTCTTTTATTTTAGCAAATGAACTGCCTCAAGCTAATGTAGTGTAAGTGGAAATTTCAAGCACCAATGTCTACTGCATGATCCAATAATAGGAACTTTCTTTCCCTCCTAGCTCTGTAACATAGTGTAGCAGCAAATTCCCCAATGCCTCCAGGTAGTCACATGCCTGACTTATGATTATAAACTATAGCTCCGGAAGAGGTTAGCTAGGTAGTTTAAACCATTGCTTTTTCCTCTAATGAACTGGGGTCAGAGAGAAAGAACTATGTGCAACAGCCTTATCTGGTTGTTACTTATGCCCTACATACTACTTCTCCATGTTTTTGGTTGTGATAGTGTTTTTAAATAATTTTAATTGTTAATGCTATTTTAGTAAATCATGTTACTGAAAACTACGTGAAGTGAGTTTTCCTGCTGTTATCATTTATCTTGGTGCAAATTGGAGCCAGGTACCTATTTCAGATGTGGCATGGACAGCATCAAGATGGATAAAAGAGGCTAAGTAAAGATAGGTGACACCCGCAGATAGTATAAGGAGTGGTTTCTTTTCCCAGTTACAACATGATGCAATGTTGAACTCTGTTCTTGTCTGATATCTGTATCAGACCATTGTACCAGTATTTAAATAGAATGAGATGGTTATGTTAACGATGCCTGGGATATGGTAATATAGCAATATTCAAAATATTGTCACAGATGAATGTGGAAACTGATTCCAGACTAATGTTATTAATCTCTAAGAATTCATGGAAGGATGGGATTATTGTGTAAACTCAAGGTACCCCTTATGCAGATCAATCTTGCACAAATAAGACTTACTCAGCGGATCACCATAAGTCTTACTGACCTTGACAACAGTGCTATGGTCATATTTTCATATAAATAAAGTGTTTTCAGGCAATTTTCCCCGGTGGATTCGGTATAGATGGACTTCTGGCACAAGGCCTGTTAACCAATTTTTACTTTTAAGTCTGTTATTTATAACCATCTAAAAGACACTACTATTTGACTTTCTGTGCCACTCACTAGCTTAATGGAGTATCAGACACTTAATGCATGCTCACACAACTCTTGTCATTCAAGTGCATCAAAGCAACTGATCATGTCACCTTCTTCGTAAAGTAACCCATATTTTGGAATTAGTGAGGTAAAATTCTTCCTGTCAGCAACTCTTCATATCAGCAATTCAAAACCAAGTCTTTGGTAGTAGAGATATCTCTCCAGTAGCCTTGCACCTCTGAAGAAACATTAAGCTTTGGCTATCTGCGTTTAGAAGGATTTTTAAGCAGAATATGAAGGGTTATTTTAATAATCTAGTACTATTTGCATGTGACTTTCTTCTGTCAGCTAAACCTTCAGGCAATAGGAGTACATAGGTCTGGTTCTCACCTGTTCTTTCACATCTGAGGTCAACTTTGACAGAAGCTATTCATGATCCACTATAGTCTCTGAATTCTTGTATACAGAACTGTTACTTAACTAGTTATTCCCTCATCATGTGCTGCTGAATGTTGCTGCCTACATGAAATTTGATGCACCTGTTCCTTTTGAACAGCATCCTATTTTTCACACTACTTCTCTGATTTGTCATGATCACTTTGAATTCTAATCTTGTCTTCCAGCATACTCACAATTTGATGCTATCCACCGGTGTAATAAGTATAATCTATTCCATCAATGAGGTCACTAATGAAAATATTGAATAATACCAACCCCAATCCCCTGTGGAACCTCACTTCGTACAGCCTCCCATTCTGGCCATGAACCTCTGGTAAATACTCTGAGTACAGTTTTGAAACCGATTTTGTATCCACCCTAGAATTGTTTTATCTGAGCTGTGTGTCCTTAGCTTAGGTACACGATATCTTATAGCACTTGGAAACTTCTCTAAAAGTTAATGACTTATATTGTTTTCTGTCCACAAAACCTCCTTCCTTGTAGAAGAAAATTAGATTGGTTCAACAGCCAGTCTTCAAGAACAAAATGTCACTCTTCTGCTTGTTATCTTTACAGAATGCAGATAATTTGTTTCAGAGTTTCCCCAGAAATTTAAAAGGAGGAACTCCTTTATAATCTCCTAGCTAGTTCTCTTTCCCATTCCCTTGGATTTCCTTTCACTAAATTAGAGTGTTTTCTTTTTATGGCTTATTTCATTTACACCTCTGTTGGTACCTTGAATTTTCTTATGTACCTTGGCACTTGCCGGGAGAGTTAGAATCTCTCATTAGCTTTGGAGTGTGAGTCTTCCATTTTTTTTTTATTAAAAGTTTTGTGCACTTGATCTTTCTGTTTTGGTAATTCAGGGAGGTTGATTCCACTGGTGACAGTTAAACACTGATCCACCTATAATTACTGCCTTTAGAAGACCCGAGAACACTTGCTTCTGGAGGCTGAGTATCCTTACTCACTATCTGCTGTTTCTTTCATTTCCCCCGAGTTTCTGGTATAAATGTTGGAGATGGGTGCTGCGGTTGGATGGAGCTGAATATGATTCAGTAGTACTTGTGCTGATCTGCAGGGAAAGGCAAAATTCTGAAGAGTTGCTCCTTCCTCCACCTTAAGTCTTGTCAAGTGATGGGTTGATACATCGCACTCCTTCAGAATTACAGCTGTTCCATCAAAGATTCAATCTGGGCCTTCTGTGTAGCAGTGAGAAATATTTCTCTACTGTAAATCACTTAGTACAGAGAAAATCCTCAAGTTGTTTTCATGCACAATCATACAGGGACCTAATTTTCTGTGATGGCTGCTTCAGTTATTGCATCACAAAAATTTCTCACTATGGAGCAGCAGGTTTCATTCATTCCATCACCACCTATAAATAAGGGTTGCGACTGGAATGAGAGTTACTCCTGGGAAAACCACATATCGTATTATGTGTGAAGAAAATGTGTTTTAAATTGCATTCTTCTTAACTACATCTTGGTTGCTGCATAGTTCATTTCTGAGCATGCTAAATGGCATTCTTAACACCAGTGATACAGCACAGAAAATCATGATTCAAAATGCTTATAGAATAATTTAGGTTGGAAGGGACTTCTGGAGGTCATCAAGTTCACTTGAGGAAGGTATTGGTTGACACTTGAGAATTGTAACATGCACCAGAGATTGGATTAGTGGGAATCTTTTAGAGTCTCCTTAAGTGCCAGAACTCCTTTGGTATGGCACTGAAATCAATAAGTTATGTAGTTTACAGTAAGAAACTTATAGATGTTTCAGTTAACTCTGTTCTATGTGCACTTCTGAAGAAAAAAAAGATCTATTTAGATAGACATCCCAAATGGAAATTCCCAAACCCCAAATTATTCATTATTTCTCATAATTGTGGAAATATGTTTGCTTGAATGCACTAACAAATGGTCGTGGAAATTTTTCAATTTAGTCTTGATATCGGCTGACTATCACTTATCATAATTACTGCAAAGGAAGACAGTGGAAGATTGCTGGCTACAGTGTGTGTGGCCAAGGCAAAAGAATATGTGAATTAGGTGTGCTTTCTTTCTCTGAATTGTCCTGTGTGTTTGGAGCTTTTACTTATGGGATTTTACTTCTGAAGCTACCCAGTTATCTCATCTAACTTGTGCTTTGCAATCCACTTGATCACAGAAAAGTGTCATCAACACTTGGAGGGACCTTTTTCCAACTTTTCTGAGGCTATAATCCATAAGGCTATTCTGTGTGAGCAGGACTGGCAGAGGCATTAACTTGTATTGAGCTCTGAGCAGCATGGTCCCTTGTTCCTACAGGTTCTCCATGCAAGCCAAGCAAAGAAAAGCCAACGATTCAGGGAACTTGGAAGAGGGAAGGAGCACCTCTGTATGCATCCACAGTGCCACAGAAGCCACTTCTGTCCATGTGCGCAGCTGCTGATTTTTCTAACCCAACTCTCAGGTAGGACATCTTGCAATTAAAATATTCAAGAAATAAGTAAAACTTATTAGGAAAGATTTAAAAGGCATACACAAAGGTAAAATGCAAGTGTGCGCATTTGTCTGTGTTTCCGTGTTGCTAGTTGCAGTGGTGCCTCGCCGTTGTTCTTTTAATGTATTTGTATGTGCAAACTCGTCTCATGATATAGTTATGTTACACTTGACTGCCAGCTGCACTGTGATTCTAGTTACTACTATTTTAAATTATGTATCTCCATATAATGGTCTACCCAGAAGAAAAAAATAACATCTTATATTAAGCAATCAACATTCACAGAACTTCAGCATCTTATGCTTTATAGTTATCCTCATGTTTATAATATAAAATACAAACCAGTATTCTCAAGTTATGTCTTTGAGGGCCGGTCTTTTTTTCTGCTAGTCTGCGAAAAACTTCAGCAATTTTCATTAAAAAAATCATGTGTGTGAATCTCTTGTTTCCATTTTGAAAAGTGCAAAATGATTCTCTTAAGAAGAAATTCTTATTTGAAAAGGAGCTAAAGGAAACCACCCAGAATTTTAACCACTCTTGAATTTACAAGGTAGGGAGTGGAGTCAGGTCTCATTGTCATATTTTGCAGCTGATGCTACATCATTAAGTTTAAGTAAATTTAAATATTGAAGCTGTAATCTGTTTTTTAATATTGATATAGTCCCTGCCATTTTAACTGCCAATCAGCCAGAGTATTTCAACAGCTATCAGAAGGACAATTCTCACATGGTTTGGTTACAGAATTAAGCATGTTAGAGGGCTATTCACTCACTTCTGGAATGTCAGGAATTGGGCATGTCAGTAAACTGTTGTGTTAAACCAGAAATGACTCACCTGATACAGTATAGTCAATGCTTCTAGATTTGATGGAAAATACATTTTAAATAATAACTAAAAAGATCAAATGTCAGGCTAAGCCTGGGATACTGCTTGTACTAGCAGTCAAAATATTCACCAGGTGATTAAGGTCTTCTCTAACAACAAGATTATATTGCGGATCTCCTGGACTCTGAAGGAGATTCACTCTGGTGTTTTGAATAATAAGGGGGGCTGGTGATGTAATATATATTCTGGAACACTTTGTCCACATGTTATCGGAATGCCCACAATGCAGGAGTTATGGGAAATATATCATCGTCCCTAGACCAGAGTTTATACAGAATATTACTGTGCCATAGGATCCTTTTATCTACATTCTAGATGGCCTGACAATGACTCCCCAAATGCCTGAAGACAATTTAAAAAGGATACTAAGAGCACTCTAATAGCTGAAGTTATTACTACTAAAGTGTAAATCAATGCTGTGTATGTTCCAAGGAGGAAAAACAGGTCTGAATGAGCTTTGTCTTAACGGAAAGAGTATTTTGGACAAATTCTGCACATGTGAAGGCAGATTCTACATGTATGGTGCCATATTCTGCAGTCAGATCTGCTGGCCTCCCCTTTTCTGTAGCGAAAGGTGAATTTACTTAGTTTAGAACAAACTTGTGCCGTTTGCTATTCTTTCTTAATGATTGCATCAACCTTGTTAGTTTTGCTAGATAAGCACTGAATGTGAGCCTAAGCTGGACTGTATATACAAGGCAAATGCATGAGGAGCAAGAGGAGGGACAGGAGAATGTGATGCTGCACCCCTCATCTCACACATCCTCTGGGTACTGCTCCTGGGTTGGTGCAGCACAGAGGTACCCAGCCCCTACCAGTCTTCCCCTTTCTCTTGCTAGTCCTTACCTCCTACCCCTTGGGCTCTGATGCAGTACTGTGCCATTTCTACTAGCAAATATTTCTTTGTAATTTTAGCAGTGATGAATAGGTCTGTCAGGCACTTTTGGTGGATAGTATGCTAACATGCACCAAAAATATGAGTTGAGGTCACAGGCTGTGCCTAGTTCTGGGGCGTAGGTTTTCTCACCCCTGATTTATATACAGCAATCTTAAGACAGCTACTTTAGTCAAAGGGGATGTAAATCTTTTAATTTCTGCTCATCTTGAAAGATTCTGCACTCTGAATACCATGGATTTTTAGGGATTACTAGTGGGTGCCCAGTTCTGGATGTGATCCTCTATCTTTACCCGTCTCCAGTTATCCAGAGATAATCAGATATTAGAGAAGGTTGGAAATTTGTCTCCTATTAATAATTTAAAAAAAAAAAGTGATAAAAGACTCTGATCTTGCCAGTGTCATAAGTAATGTCACTTAGTAAAGTGACTGGCACTAGCTGTAGGCTCAGATATGCCAATTATAATTAAAGCCATTATTTTCAAATACAGTTCAGTTTATTCCTGGTGAAAAGGAAAGAGAATTTTAGAGTGACAAATCTCTCTGGAAAATGCGAAATTAACAAAAAGGCTGTGTTTTTTAGACTACCTGTAATAATTTGGTTCCAGGTTTGAAATGAATATTATGTTAAACCATATTCTTTGACCATCCTAACGTACCGTACAACATTAGCATATGTATGTGCCTGTCAGAATCATCTTGAGAAAGCAAAAGATGACTTACAAGGCAAACACGACATTTAGTTCTTAGATCAACAGCCTTCAAACATCTGTAGTATGGTTTTCAGAAAAGTACCACACCATTATCCATTGCAAATCTGATACCCAATCATAGTTTTGTAGAAAGATAACCAAATTGCCACCTATTTTTGAGAATTTAAATGAAAGATGGTGCTCTAAAAAAAACACAGTGAAGCTGTATTCTTTTTCAGGCAATTGTGGTCTGCTAACAGAGAGAATTGTTGATAAAACTGAGGGTTTGGTTATTTACTTACAGCTATGTACAGATAATGGTTGTATTTTGTAAAGCTGTATAATACCCTGAGACACCAGTCACCCTTGGTGGGTTTCTTCCTTAAAATGAATGGGATTCTCGGAGGTGACTGTAGGAGAATATAAAACACAACCACGAAGCAGCTCCCCCAAGCAGCAACTCATTCCTGTGAAGGCAGATTTAAGCTCGGGACAAAAGCCCCAAGTGGAAGTTATGCCCTACATCAGGTAATCTCCCAAATGCTCTGAACCCTCTACCCCAGGGTATGTCCCAGAGGAACAGGCAGTTTGGGACTCCAGCTGCTCTGAAGATGCAACTCCTGTCACTGGCAGCCTAGAACTGAAGGCTAACTGGCAGATGATGAAACAGAAATTTTGTCACTGACCTTTGTCTGCTAATGAGTACGCCAGTCCTGCTCAAATCCAGTGGTAGCAGTTAGTGTTTCTCTTATTCTGGCTGCCTTTTAGATCCATTTGCACAAGGTTGTGATGCATTTGTGCTCTCAGGCATTTATTTGACTGCCTGCCCTACTGCTGGCCACCAGAGATTACCCTGAAAACCGACTACGGTGCAATGATCTGAGATCTGATGTTAAGACCAAGGTATAGATAAAATTCCTGCTTGCACTGCAGGTAGCTGGGATCTAGGCAAGAAAAGTTGCTGTAGCTGATTTTTTTTTTTTCATTCTTGTCTACTGCATTGGGCAGCTATTTTGTCATTATTGGCGGTCTTAAAATCTTGGCTTTGTTTTCTGCCCTGTAATCCTGTGTTGATGTCCTTTATGTTCCCAAACCCTCTGTTTAAAAGCGTTTCCATTTGATATGATTAATAGCTCTTGTGAGTGATCTCTATTAAGGACTTAAAGCTCAATTTCAAATATTTTTGTGGCGCTTCTGGTGGGCCTTGCTGGGATAAATTAAGTCTATTTTCCCACTGATTGCTTCGTTGGATCTCTTTGTAACTTCACCTTGTATTCCTTTCTGTTCAATACTTTTAAAAGTACTGAGAGTTTAAAGAGGTACAATAAATCCCAGATCAGTTTTTAATGACCATGGTAAGCCTGCTTGTAATATGTCAGTAAGCTGAGCCTAAAAGCCAATGGGGAATAGGCCATTTCTGCCTTAGTAATTGCCTCCACAGAAAGATTTATAATGTCATTATCTGAATCTACAAGAAATAACTCATAGAGCTGAAATACCCTAAAAAAATATTACAATTCTCTTAAAATCTAGTCATTCATAAATGCTAAATCATAAAACTTTTTTCAAGATGTTTTATGTTAAAAATAAAACACAGTCAAAATATAAATGTACTTTTCTTAATCGGATTCTTTGTTCTTTATGTGTCTGTTTTCCGTGCTGTAGTTTGGGCAGAAGAATGCTGCAGTGCACAGCCCAGATCTAGCACTGTGCTGCTGAAAACACAAACGAGTACTGAAAAACCACAAAGAGGAAGAGCATTCCCAGTCATTTTTCTTTATTTGTGTGTGATTCCAGGGGGGAAGAGGGTTAGTTAGCACTCCAATAAAATTAATTTTAGCAATAAAAATCACTCCCCCCTTCTCCTTCCACCGTTTTCCCATGAAAAACCACACTAAATGTCCTGATAAATGTACTGCGGTACTGTTTTAAGCCATTTCAGCCAGCTTCCTTTGCCCTTAGCATTCCCCAATATGAAGATATCATTCATTTCTTTCAAAAAGCAGGAAATGTACTCTTCAATTTGTCTGGTGTTTAATAAAGTGCTAGAATTACCATAGCTACCCTCATCTTCTGATGCTTTAATACACTGTGAGATTTATACTAATTTCAACCAGACTATATTCTTCAGTGTAGAAAGCTTGTACACTTAAAAGGGCACTGTCAGTGTGCTTTTTTCTTTTTTTTTTAAATCACGAGCTCCTATAAGTGAGGATCTGATTTCTGTTTCTCTGAAGATTTTGAATTGTTTTGCGTTTTTTAATGTTATTGTTTGTCCTGTGTCTGTGTGAGCTTGATTTTTGTTTCTCAGTGGTTTTGCAATGGCTTTTTAAAATAATTTTTCATTTATTGTTTAAGCATCATTCACTGACATCTCTGGAGATGTGTTGTAATGTAGTTGCTTCAACTCAGTTGAGTGATTCCTAAAATCAGTGAAAGGTTTCCAGTCTGATACAGTCTGATTCTTCTCTGAAGTTCAAATTAAACTTTTCCAGGGTCCAATATCTGCTCTTAGACTGTAAATTATAGAGGCTAACATCCTTTTAAAGTGTGGCAGTTCTTTTATTAACTTAAATAGGTCCAGGATTTCATCCCATGTCCCATACACTTCAGAGCACAGACATATCTATAAGTAATAAATTATTACTCGTTTCTAGTAAGCATTATAAACTTTCAGGTTCTTTGCCTCAAAGAAATGAGCTTCCTGAAACAAATTATTTCCTAGTCAGGGCACTTTGGTCTTCATAATGTCACCTGAATCTAAGAGGTCTGTGAAAACAATACTGACACATTTATTTCCTGAGTTTAAAAATTATTTATACGCAAACAAATGTGTGCACTTCTGCCTCTGGATGTGTATATCTAATTCTTATTGACATTAGTGAGAATATTCCATTCCACAGAGATCAAAATACATTGTAATACACCTGTCATCTGTGAGCCTCTACTGTATGCATTGTAGCTTTATTTTTAAATCTTTCCTTGATTTCTGAGGCAATGTGATGTGTGCTTTTCAGCATTGAGATCTGTGAAGTAGTCAATGACAACTAAATAAAACTGGAATTTTGGAGTGGTCTGTCTTAAGTTGATGTGTTTAGGAGAGAAAAAAAAAATCAGGTCTTCTATGAAAGCCTATTTTCCTTAAGAGCTGCTGCACCACTGAGTACAGTCAGATTTATAATTTGAAGTAAACTTGATTCATTGTTGATTAGCTTTTTAAACCTAATCTGGATTGAGATCAGAGTATAGCAACTAAAATAAAAATCCTTGCACTAAATCTAAAAGTCTGTGAAGAAATTGCAGTCGATGCAAGGTGACAGTCTGGACTCAGCCGTCTTGGGCCACATCCTTAAACTGGAGGAGTACAAATTTGCTTTCATCAGGATTGTTGATAATAGGATTGTAGCAGAGAGAACCTAACGACAATGAAGGATGAAAGAATATCAAAATATCATTTTTCTCCTTCTGTTAGAAACTCATCCAGTAAGAACCAGGATGAAATAATGAATTGAGGTTGGTTAGGATTAGTCTCTGGTTATTCACTTGGTGCCATGCTTCTTCACTATTGTGTGCAGCAAATGTTTCCTGACAGGCTAACTAGGAATAATAAAAGGATAAAGGACTCTGGTGACATACTGAATGTTACAATTGTTATTCCTGTCCTCTAAATGTGGTTTACCTTTGGCGGTGTCAGAGGTGACTGTTCTTGGAGCCCAGGCACACACAAAGATGAGCTGCTGGGGATAAGTGTGCTCGCAGCTGCTGTTGCTCGATGCTAGCATCCTGCAGTGCCTGCCTGTGTGAAGTCCCATTAAAGTGTGTAAGGCTCTGTAAGTGTAAAGTGTGGGGGCTTGTCCCTTTGCAGCTGTTGGGTGTGTGGGGGGGGAGGAAGAGGACGAATAGTTTTTTTGCTTATTCTTTCTTCTCCTGTCATGAAAATCATTAGCCAGTTAACTGCTTCATCCTTACTTTACATAAGGCACATTCCATGAGACCTTTCAAAAATGATTAGCCACTGTCAAAGTGACAATGTTTGCAACTGTATATATGAACTTTCCTGGGATCTGATCCATTTGCAAGTCTGGATCCAAAACACCTCCTGAAATTGGACTGCTGACTCAATAGAGTGGCAAGAGCGTAGGGATGAGTGCCTGTTTCTGTCTTGCAAAGTGGATGTGCATAGTGATTGCGCAAGCTCATTTCTTCTGCAGCCAACATGAGAATTTGGACATATGGATGATGTAGTTATCTTAAATCAAAATACTTTTCCTTCTCATAAAATGTACTATGTGATTCCTAACCAGCAGTCAGAGGATAAGGTCTGCCTTATATTACAGACTCTCATGCCTCTGATATTTCTCTTTACTGTCATCCCCTTTTCTGTCCCAAGGAAGTGAGAGCTGGAAGCATAAGTCCTAGATCAGAAGTCTCTGACAGTAAAAACTGTGTCTTGCCTTAGCAGCATGTTCTTCACCAAGTAAGAAAAATCCTGTGGCTCCTCTAAGAAGTGCCCTGTTGTTATTCCACATTGCTTCAAAGAGAATGAGGAGTTCACAGGGCCTCAACACTCGTGACATCTGTGCAAGAAGACAGTGCACATTTCAGAACAGCTGATGAATGGTTTCATAGCATTTAAGTAAAAACTTTTATTTTTCAAAAATAAAAGACGTTGAATTTAGTAAATTGCATCGACTGTTAGTATTGTGAGGAAATTGTGTCGGTTGGACTTGATGATCTTTGAGATCTCTTCCAACCTTAACGATTCTATGATTATATGGTATGCCTTGCTCTGTACAACTGGAATAATTAATTATGGGTGAGAAATCTCATCATGAGGGAAAAGGGACTCAACTAATAAACATACAGTCAATTTCAAGTTCCCCTGAAGAGGGTACCTCTAGGAGGGAGGCGAAATAAGGTTGCTTATTGGAAACATTTAAGCTGGGAAAGAAAGCTGGACATGCAGACCGTTACAGGGAAGGGCAGACGATGTGCGCGTACTTAAATGGCCTTGCTGTTAGGGGTCCCACACAGTTAACATAGCTTACTACTCTTCTTTCTTTTTCATTGTATCATACAAATATAAACACGTGCAAAACTTTTAGGTGAATAGTTTAAGGTTAAATAACCTTTGAATTATTTAGAAACTGTGACTGTGTTCTGGGTAGTTTAAGAACCTTATTTCTATCTGGCTTCTAATTTTGCATGCAACTTTCCACTCTCAAAACCAACTGCACTAACAGAACTTGAGTTTGGATAAATTGCTCTGATATTGGCCCATGTGTAATGTATGTTAATGAAATACAAGTGTACAGGTCAAAAGAGAAATATTTAATGGGGGTGTTTACTGTCTGGTGATGGGAATGGAGAGCTCGGAATACACCAAGACAGAGTAGTTAGTGAATCACTCATACACATAAATCAGCCACACTCCCTCTGCATTTCTAATTGTCTCCCTAAAAAGGTTTTAGTCAACCCCTTAAAACGATCACACAAATGCATTTTTATATTGCCTGTTTGCTTTTAGTTATGCAAATTTGTTCAAGAGAAATGATGTACTCAAAATGCTCTAAAATTTTTAAAACCTACAGATGTCTGTGGTGTGAGAGAATGTGGAAAAAAAAAAACTTAATGGTCTCCAGATGGATATGGGAATGTACTGATTTGGGGTTCAAGGTTGGTTCCAGGTGTAAGTAAAATAGGGTATCGGTCAGGGCAGTAACAGGGGTTAGGGAGAGTGACAGTATTATGGTCTGTCTTCATGGCATTTTTCAGGCATCCCATTTCAACAGTAGCTTACTATAGTAAGCGAATTAAGTTAGATTGACTGAAGACTACTTTCATTTCTGCAATGCTTTTTTTATTATTATTCAACTAATTTCTCAAAAATGGTAAATGAAATTAACTGCCCAGGATACCTTTAGGTCACTTCTGAAAAGGCAAATTAACCCTTTAAATAACTTAAGCTTAGCAATGGTGGCCAGAGCAATGATTAAACAGCTTTGAAAAATCTGGACCTTCTTTCTATGGGTAAATGTTGCCTTTCACTGCTTCGGTATTCAGCAAGCAGCCACTACCCTGGGGTGGTGATCCTAGTTTTGGCCTCAGACATGATACGAACAGCGCTACACTTGAAAAAGAAAAGATTGTTGTATGGTCTGTCACTGTTCAGGAAATATATCTTGGAAGAAATCTTGTTAGGCTTGGGGACTTTAAGATTAGGCATAAAGCTTTCAGTCAGGATCTTGTGTATTTGACCTTCACACTTGTCTTTCACAGCTGTCACTACAGTAGATTCACAAGAATTAAACTGAGCGCAGCTCCTGCTGTATCTGGAGATGCAGGTAGGGGCAGACCTGGGGAGGCATCTCTGCCCACTTTCTCAAGTGGCATCTACATGTCCACCAAACGAAGAGCAGAGGGAGATGAATTTTTGCATGAGTCTGAGCTTGCCCCTGTGGACATACTTCTCTACTTGATTGTGAAGTTTAGCATTGAAAGCCAAATTTAGCAGCATTATCTGGAGGCTTAACATTACTTCCACTGTGCTGAGCCTATACTTTGGCTTGAAAGGGCCTCGGTATACCTGGCGTCTTCCACAAGCACTAAATTAACACACAAATACTGAAGAAGGATGTAAAAATCAAAACTCTGAATATGATACAGTGATTTTTATAGAGTTCTGCATTGCCTTAAATCCACTACAGATCTCCTGATCGTGTCAGCGGGCACTATATGGCCCATCGTTTGTAAGACCATTTAAATTCAGTGGCTTAGCACTTAGTCTTTTGGAAAACATCCTGCACAGTTTGATTTACAGCACTGGAGACCTGATTAAAAAGTCACTCGTTAAAAAGGTATCTTTTATTATAATTGCTAAATATTTTTTGGTGTGGTTAGTAAGTTTCACCTTTAAAATGATATATGCATGCTGGCTCTTCTCCCAAGCTGTCGAGTCAGAGCCACTGGCTCTTAGATTTGTACTGAGGTGGCAGAGGCTTTGCAGTTCTTCCCATTTTCACATGCTTTCTTTTCTCAAGTAGAGAAATATTGGCATATTCTTCTGGGTAGGCTAGAATTTGGAAACCTGGCTTTTTCTTCCCTGGCACCTGTTTCCTCTCTGAACTGGGAGAAGTTATTTAACTCCTCCCCTTCCCTTTCACAATAGCTGCAATCGGACCTATCTGTCATAAAAAATTCTGAGAGTCCTGTGTAGAAAGCATTACACAACTTCTAGCCAGTTGATGATTGTAGGATTTAATTTACCAAACACTGTGAAGCTGATCTTCCAAATAACAAAAGAGAAATGTCAGTGTAATAGCATACATGCGCCTTATTTCTGTGCCTACCTTCTGCAGTCATCTTGGAACTTTTTTTCTTCCTCCTCATCTTTATTCCTCAAAATAATGATGGTTCTGTGGTATGTTCTGTTTATGGCTAGATTAATGGAATGAAGAATAACTCTTAGTCCAGATTTTCCTCTTGGCTGTATATATGATCCATGACTTACCAAAGCTACTAGGATCCAAAATCTTTGTCCAGAGGGTCTGCTTAGATGTAAGTGGTATCCTGCTCAGGAGGATACTGTGACACTTGCTTTTTGGCCAGTGTATCCTAAATATCAAAATCAGCACTTTCTGGTTTTCATTGTCATCAGGTGTTTTCTGTGGAAGGGCAGTAAGCTGTGTCAGGGAACAGGTTGAACTCAAAAAAATCTGATTGGGGGGAAAGGTTATCATGGTGTCATTGCTGCAGCGACTTGCTGCTTGTGCTAGGTGGATGGAGACAGGATAGGACAGGCAGAGAGGATCACAAGATGACGAAGCTCATTTGAAACAACAAATTCAGCCAGGACTATGACTGCCTGGAAGACATGGAGAGCAATTGCCTGATCTGTTACAGATGTACTAGAGGGAGCTGTACGGTGATCTGCTTTGCAAAGCGTGGATGAGGTCTGGGAGCAATCATGAGAAGAAGGAAACCAGTCTATTTGATAGGACTGAATCTGGATTTCTAAGCAGGTTTCATGTCAGGACACATCCCTGAAGAAGCAATTTCATAGCTGAGCTGGCATTTTTAACTCATCTCAACTCTTGACTTGAAGTCTGCAGTCAGCCCTACAATATCATCTTCAGAGTAAGATACTGCTTTTCTAGCAGAACAAAAGAACCATTAATGACACCAATTAACCAGTGTAATTCTCATTTACACCTCTTTATTACCTTCCACACACAGTATGTGATACATTATACATCCCATTAATTGTTAACATACACGCAAGTCAAGATCTTTTATTATACTGGGTCATCTATCATTGATACAGAGATACAGATATTTTATAGCTGAGCCAACTAACACTACTGTAGAGCAGAATCCATAACCATTTTCACATCAAATCTGATTGTGTTATTAAGCCCTTTAGAAGTGCTTAGTATGTAATTTGGCCTCTTCCCAGAATGTATTTTATAGAGGGGAACAAAAAAGGGGATTTGGGGTAAGCAGTATTCATTTTGTGTTGTGTTTTGTTTTTTTTAAATTGAAAATATTTTTACCATTTTAAAGCTGGTGGAGGTGAAGCATTGTTCTGTTGCACTGAAATTTCCACTTATCTAACAAGCATAATAGTTTTCTTTTAATTAACTGAAAGCATAGAATTAGTGAAGGGACAGCATTTAAAGGGGAATCTAGGTGGGAATTCTTTCTTAAAGTGCTAATGATTTCGCATTTTTATAAGGATATAAAAATCAAAACTCTAAGGCAATAGGTATAATGTGCTTTGCTTATTCCCAGCAGAACTCTAGTTATCAATGGGCTATATATTG
This sequence comes from Cariama cristata, assembly GCF_000690535.1. Taxonomy (NCBI): domain Eukaryota; kingdom Metazoa; phylum Chordata; class Aves; order Cariamiformes; family Cariamidae; genus Cariama; species Cariama cristata. Next base: position 169,715 of record NW_009592925.1, on the reverse strand, counting down.
CCCACAACTATTGACATTATTTAAAAATTTTAAGCTTGGTTTAAATACCCATGTCACATGGCTATTCTTCCATACTCTGATCTTAAATTCCAGGTGTATTTTTCTTTCCTCTTGCTTTATAAGAGACCTCCACAGCCAACAGAAAATTTGTCTGCTGTCTAGAGGAAACATGAAATCACATACACAGGCTATGTTTCTATTTTCTAGTTCTGACCTTGGATTTGATTCCTGGTTTCTCTTAGTATGTGTAGTTAAACCTGCAAGCAGCACTTTCACGCAGCACTCCTTGCCTTGGGCCTTGAAGCCCCGGTGGCCAGCGCAGCAGCCTGCTCTGCAGGGTGGGTAGAGGGGGCTGCTCAGTGCTGAGAAGGGGCTCTGCATGCTGCTCCTTGCTACCTCCGGTGCTGGCCATCATGTCCCTACCAAGGCTAGAGCTCTGTTGCCCAAATGCTCATCCTCCACACTGACTCGGGAGCCCTGACTGACGGCACCGTCTCCCAGCCAGGACCGATGCGCTGCTGCCAGTCTCCCAGGGAGCTGCAGCAAAGGGGCACTCATGCAGAATGATTTTTGGAAGCAGCTACTAACAGTATCACTCTTCAGCTGAGCCTGGAGACTTAACTGGGTGAGTGCTTTTCTTCTGCTTTGTTTCCTGGGAGGCATCAATTAACAGCACCCTTCCCAGACAGGAGTGGGACCTGTTTCTTAGAAACTAAGCATAAACAAATTTTTAGATTTGAGGTTCTATCTGCAATGAAAAGTGGTGTTGCCAGTTACCTGCTCATGGCTAAAAAATCACAAGTGCTGTTCCACCAGTGTCTGCAGTAAAAAGTTTAAACGTGGTGAGGTTCAGCGAAGAAATGGTGCAAGCAGCAACTAAGCTGGCAGGTAACAGGAGCTGGAACAACTGTTTCTTGGTTGAGATGGGCGTCTGTGTGTATGCTCTTCCAGTGGTTAAAAGAAATCAAGTATCTTGTCTTAGGCTCCAGAGAGGATGGAGCAGGCATTTGAGCAGAGAAGTGTGTGTCCTGCCTGAAAACTTCCTTGTGAGCAGTTGTGAATGGTTGCTGCCTCTGCCAGCTGGTCTGGATGCGATAGCAGTGGGTTGGTGAGCTTGCTGGGTTGGACCTGCAGGTTGAACCTGGAGAAGATGGCCACAATATTGTCAGATACAGTAATTAAACAGAGGAGGAAGGGGAAACCATCACAGTGTTTCAGGACAGGCTTGTCCAGCTGTGCCTGGCAACACCTGTAGGGGAGTACATTTCTTTAAATAAATCTTTACTTTAGGCCAGTAGAGCCTGTTAGTAATTTGGCACTTATATTTAGCCTTTCCTAAAGAGAATCTCTCCAAGTGATTTTGAAACTTAATCTCAGTAGTGTGATGGTTCCTCTGTGCCTTGCATCTGAGTAAACAGATAAACAAAGACACTGACCAAGTCCATCCATGGCCATAGACTGATGCAGTGACAGACAAGAAAGCAGACCTCCATCTCCTCTCTGTGCAGCTCCAGCTATTGGGCAAAGCTCATCTGCACCCCGTCAGCTACCAAACAGAGCTGTAAAAGCTCTCTGCCTGGAACATCTATTACTTGTTCACTCATATACAAGTTTACTGCATAATAATGTATAAAGAAAAGCATCTGTGCATCTGCTATGCTGACTTGTACTTCTAGTACTGTATTTCTGCTTTAGGCATAATTCACAGAATCTGGTGCTTAGGAAGTGTGTAAGACCTGAGAAATACTGCAGTCCATGCCTGCTGTTGGAAATATCTCGGTAGTTCCTCGGAAAGCGCTTTGTCCCTGGGTCCTGTCCTGTTGGGCAGGGTACAGACAGCCTCATGCCCACCTTATGCAGGCAGCATCTATGTCTTTGGTTGCATCTGGCACAACCTGAGCGTGATGGGCCCGAGAAAATGGCTTCATGGTATTCTAAATCCAGCTTCCATTATCTGTATTCCTTAATTAGAGCCAATGAATACTAATTATTCATGGCTAGTATTTTATCAAAATGAATGGCAGCAGCAGTTGGAGACTTTGCCCATTAGACTTATCTGTTATATACAAAATGTTGATATATTCATGTGTGCTATTCTGGTGTACATTTAGAATGAAAGTGATTTGAGGCTAATGTGGTGTCAGTAAACAATTAAATACCATTGACTGAGCAGTAGATGACCCTAAATAGGCAGCACGATGCTAGAAGAAGGAGGTTTGCATTAGCATAACCCCTATGATAAATGTGCTAAACCATATTTAAGTTCACAGAAGCTCACTATTTAAATAATTCCCCAAAACATCATTAGTTTTCATTGTTTTCGTCTTCTATGACTGGATTTCATTAGTCAACACTTAAAATTTAATTAATTGACACCATCACCTGACAAAACCGAGTGTAGTCCCTGATCTGCTGGAAATAGAAATTTTAAAAATGCTTGTAACAGGGAATAAGACAAATATATCTATTTATCTTGGCCTGGCACATCAGTATGTACTGATCCATTTCAACTTTGATTACTAATGTTTTCATAACTGATTATCATAAAAATTGGTTCTCACATAAAAATTCTAAGTAAAATAAGTTTTCTGTAATGATATGGGCTGTAAGAGATTCTCCTCAAAAAATCATGATGCTTTTACTAATAATATCTTGTACTACATCAGGGCTTTCTAGATGTCTCTTCAGAGCAGTATTTGGTAAACTCTTGATCATTTTGTAATCTCCAGTTAAAGAAAGAGGAAAGTAAGCTGTAGATAAGTTTCTCCAGTTATCCTGATTCTGTACTAAGATATGAGCACCTCAGAGTGTCTTGTGTGAATTAATACTGAAGAGCGGAGCTCTTATGTTGAAATCAGAGTTTAGTATTCCGTAATCACAAGGCAGCCTGCCCTGCTGAAGAAAACCTGAAAATCCCTTTAAGATTCTTTTAAGAAAGTGTTTAGCATTTTAAGAAAATCTAATTTCCTTTGCTCTAGTGCTGGTTGTGTAGTGTCATTTTTAGAAGGGATATTCCTTCTAAACAGAAGAATATTCCTAGGGAGACCTTCATAAATGCCTAAATTGGCAAGATGATTAAACATCAAGTTTTTAGCAGGCTATTGATTTTACAGAAAAAAACCCACCCAATTCCTCTCCCACAAAAGAGAGAAGAAAAAAAAAAAACCACACCAAAAAAATGGTTGCACATAAGTTTAGTTCTTATTCAAGTTTGCTCAGGGCTTGTTTAGACTCCAATAGGGTGATTTTTGTATACTATGAGCTGTGAAGTCTAACAGTTGCAATATGAAATTCATATAGGGATGTGAGGTAAATCATAGAATATTAAAATGGAGAATAAATATAATTGATAGATGTGTCTGTTCCATAAATATACATACCTTTAAAAATAGCGTGCATAAAGAAAATCTTGGATTTCATTGAAAACAATAATTATGGCAGTTATGCTGAAAGCAGGAATACAATACTAAAAAAAAAAGAGTATTGCATACGAAGAACATGTATTTGATGGTGTTAGGAGTTAATGTGCACGGTAGAATGAGAAGGGGCTTAGGGGCTTCTTTTAGTTTCCCTTTATTTCCCTTTCCTTCTTTATCATAAGGACTAAATTTCTCCAGGCTAGATGCATTGTTTCTTTAGCAAGGAAGTGCTAAATACAGTCTTAATTTGTGATGCTATTTTTGGGGGGCTAGTAGAGTTCACCGCAACACTAATTCTAATGCCTAATATTAATCCTGAAGTTTCCATTATTCCCAGTTATACCTTTTAAGCTGTTCATAATTTTTCCTTTTCTTTCCTTTACATCTTTCTATAGGAAATAATTGTAAGATATCTTACCCTTCCTGTCTTATCTGTCCCTTGGCTGCACTTGCCATGCTCTCAAAAATCTTTCTACGTACATTCATTTTGTCCTTCTCACCTGTGAAACATGTTGATTGCTGTTGTGCAAATTCTCTCTGCTATGTCAGCATCAGGCCGATGCGGAGGTCCTTAAAGCGGTGCTGCCCTGTATTGCATAGCTGAGCTGTCAGTGTCTGGTCTTTGTCTATGTAACCCATCTTGGTGTCTTCTGTCTTCTTTATTATATTGTAAGCCTTTGTCTAACTTGCTTAACTTTAGCTCCTTTCTATTGTTAACCATGTCCTGTCTTTTAATTGGTTTACATCTTATTTTACTCTTTTTTCTAATTTAAAATTCAGAGCATTTTTTGTAATGAATTAAAAGACAATGATACCAAACTATAATTTGCTGATAAATGCAGCATAAATTAAAAAAACTTAGACTTCTAGATTAAATTATTCATTCTGGTTTCTTGCTCAGCTCTAGTCCTCAGGAAGCACAGACACACCAATAGCTCTGAAATGGGGTTCCCAGAAGGACTGACTGTGGAAGTAACACAGTTCCCAGAAGAACTGGGCACAGAAGTAGCATCCTTTTATTCCCACTTACTTGCTTTTAATTTCTGTATTTTAGGAATAGGGGTTATAAAGATCAAGTACTAAATCTTTGCTGAGCTGAAAATACCAGGACTTGCAGTCTCCATGTTCTCTGTCCTAACCAAACAGCACTTACTGCAGTTCTGGGAGAAACCTGGATTGACCAGTTGTTCCTTTTAACATCCTCTCCATCTCCTGTGTGGTGATTAGTCTGCTGTAGCAGAAGCTGTGAAAGATGCTGCGTTCAGAGTGTTTGCTAATAGTTGACTAAAAATGCATTTTAATAACAAATGTGAGATGAGGAAAGTGCCTCCCTAAGCCAGGGAGGGTCTGCATCCAGGCAGGCTGCTGGGTTTGCTGCAACAAGGTGGGCTGGGCAGCTCAGAAACCTGGTGTGCTCAAGCTTTTCAAATAAGATCCATCATACTTGGTTTTCCTCTTTTTTTTTTTTTTCCCTGAGTAGTCTTCTACAGATTTCTCATCATTAAGAGTTGCACCTCTTTAAAGCAAACAAAGCTTACATTACTATTACATTAGTATATATTGAGTCTATTAACAGCACTTTTCTTATTCCCACCTATCTGTAATACCAGCCCAAGCCACATTCAGTAGCATTTTTGTGAAAACTTCCTATGCCCATTGACAGTTGTATGGGAGTCAGGATTACGTACTTTTAAAACATGTAATAGCTTTGTGAAGAGGGGAATGAGTTGAGAATGTGTCATTTGAGATTTTGATAAAAACCTAATGGGGAAATTGGTCTGTGAGCCAACTTGAATGAGCTAGAAATGTAATATGAACAAAGATCAGCAAAGCTCTTCAGGTTGCCCAGAAGTATTAAGTGTTTCATTTGTGAAATCCCCAAAGTCTGCCAATACTTGAAAGCTTGGCATGATGCAGAAGGTGCACTTGCTAAGACAGGGTTAGCACAGATGGGAGCCAAAGAACTGAGAAGGTTTTTTTGTCCCCATCTGATGAATCTTAAGGCTCCATTTTTGCAGGTGGATTCCAAAATAAGATAGCAGGTGGCATATTTAAGGATTTTAAGGCAAACCTGCAGTTTCACTGAAGAAAGGTGATAAAATTCCAGAAGGAGCCTGCATTTGCAACAAGATCTTTAAGCCATGCTTCATATCCTGTTCACCCTATGGAAGATTATTTAACCAGAGATACAATATCTCTAGTCCCTGTGGATGTTGTGATTCACAGTACATAGTGTAAAGAAACTTCTGTTGTCTGCACTTCTTGAAATATATCCAACCTGCTACAAACTACACATTAGATAGAAAACAAGGCAACTGTGAGCAGCCCAGACAGAGACAGTTCTCAATTAGTTAAATCAGAAATATAGGGAAGAAATGTAGGTTGAAAATGAACATGCTGAGTTTAAAAAAAAAAAAAAACACAGAAAAAAAACCCACCACAATGTGATGATTATTTAGCAAAGAAATGTATAAATTCAACATAAGCATTACTACTGTATTGGAAAGAAAGACTTTTTCTTTTTTCCCAATCAACTGATTGTGGTTTTTGATAGCTGGAACCTTAGCTTTTCAGACTATTTTGTGTAGGTGAGGGTTTTTTTATGTGTGAGAGAACCCCTGAAGTCTAACAGAAACCTTTTAAGTAAATCTTACAAAGCTCTAATCTCTCAAAAGCTCCCATGTTCTTCTCCTCTGTTCTTATTTAATTTTTAATAAGAACAATTCCATGCAGCTCTAAAGCATGGCTCAATTAAGAAATATTCCTACCAGGCATCTTTGAAATCTTGGGAGGTTTTTCCTTTTTTCTTTTTTTGGTGGTGTGGGGGTTTTTTTTGTTTACTCCTACAAATCTCAGTTTTGGTTGGTTGGAGTTTAGAGAAGGAGTTTCTCTTTAATTGCAAGCTCTACTTCACACTGTTATTTACAAGCAGACTGAATAACTTTCAAAGTCCTACGTTTTATGCTCGAAGGAGACCATCGAACACATTAGTCCTGTATTCTGAGGTTACAAAAAGGATCTTTGATCTAATTCCCTAGACATTGTCTGTCCAAAAAGTATCTCTAGGTCATGAAAAATAATTAAAAAAACCTGAATCAGAATTTTAAGCCCAGGTATTTTATAGTAATCAAACCTTAACTGCTTTATGATTCACTTTTATTTTTATAGTGTATGGCACTCTTCTTGCTACTCTGGTTGAGCTTGTATCAGCATTTCCATTATAAAATGCTGCTTTCAGGGGTTTATAACTTAGCTGCAAAAACTTACTCTGAGTTTAAGATGGCATTATGACCTGACTGGAAAAATCATGTTTGTATAAAATACGTGTCTGCCAATATGCGTAAAATTTTTGGAATCTTATTTTGGGCTTTCAGAGCAGATTGCAATGGCAGTGTCTCATCAGAATATGCATTGTTAATGATGAGAGAAATAAACTGTGCCTGAAGCTATCTCACACAATGGTTGTGGCAGGTTTCATTTTCTGGTCCAGTGTTTACTGAAGTCACCCTGACTTCTCACAGCTGGAATGGAAGAGATCTAAGACAGAGACACTCATCTATTTGTGAACTTCCTTACTTTTTCCCCTGGCATCCGCACAGAATGGACAATATGATGATATAATAGATCTCATTTTGGGTGGTTATTGACTCCTTGTACTTATGTCATTTATAGTTGTTTCATCGTAATTGGATTGGCAGAATTCAGTATAAATAGTTGTGTTCTGCCTATTAAAAGGGCTGGTGAGCTTTTGCTGTGATGCAGAGTCTGTCTTCTCTTCCTATGTTTGGATAGAGTTGAGATGGGTTGTGCAGCTGATAGTTTCGGTGGTTACATGTCAGTGCTGACCTGATGTCTATAAAATGCCATGATGTGTTATCCAGAGCATGAAAAATATAAAAGAACACATGTATTTACCTGTTGTAGAGCAGTTCTGCTCTACAAAAAGGAAGCAATATACTTTTTTCTCTAGAAATATTTTCTTTAAAAAGAAGTGGCTAACAAGCCTTTCTTAGGGGAGGGGAAAGTCTGGATGATGTTTTCTAACCTAAACTCCACAAAATTCAAAGGGATGAATGACTTGTCAGTCTCTGGGTTTTGGGGGTCGGGGTGGTCTTCTCTACCTTTTCAGAAGGCTGTGGGAGAAGGGCTGCGGGCACTGACCAGTGCTCTGAAATGTTTGGCTTTTGTTACTCACTGTCACACCATTTCTCTCAGTGTTTTGGTTATGTTTCTTTTCTTTATTGTTTTCTCCTTTTTTTAAAAAAACCTTGAAGGTAAATGGCAAAATGCTGTAAACCATAGAGATCTAATTTTCTGCATTGCATTTTATTATGCGTTTGTATCTTGATGAGAAGCAGCTTCACAAGTTATCTTCCCAGCCCCCTGAGCTCTTAAATACAGATTTTGCTAAGCTGTACTTTTGGGATCAGATCTTTCCATTTGTGCAAAACCTCTGAAGACAATGGCCAGCTGCTATCAGATGTGCCCTTCTTTTACTCATTTCAAATAACATAAATTCAATGTCTGTCAGACTCATTTAGGCGTCTTTAAGGAAAAATGACAAAAGCTAACAAGGCACGTAAATACAGGATGCCTTATAGCATTCTGAGTGGGAGGAATTCATGAGTCACTGATGCTGATAATCTGGGTACCCCATCATCACCCATCAGTATGCCTCAAAAACATCTCATACGTTGAAAAGGAAGCTTGCCAAGGACTCTGGGGAGCAAAGAGATGGAGCAGGGTAAAATGCCAAAAAGGGAGGAATCAGGAGCACTATCAAGTCAGAGAGAGCAAAAAGTTGTGATCCAAAGCAGCAAACCCTGTTAACTTCATAGATACCTGTAGCCTGTTGTTCCAATGAGACTTTAACAGAGGAACAATTATTTTGTAGTTTGCAGATTTAGAGTGATCCTTGCTTTCACGCTGTTCTGCTTTGCCCACCCCGCCTTGGCTACACACTTGCAGCAACCAGCACTGCACTGGGCTGGGGATCTCTTGGAGACACCCATCACTTTTACTTAGTGAAACAACCCACTGGAAAGATCAGATCCCTGGAGACACTGACAGATTTGAAAGTGTTCTGCAATAACTGCATGCTAGCTTGGTTATTTTTATGGGGACATGGATTTTTTGTCTTTTGTTTTTTTACAATCATATTGATTTAACATGACAGAGGATTGACTGTCTGGGGATATAGAAAAAGCTCATGCAGGCGAGGTCTGTGACAGGCCATCTTATTGCAAACCATTTAGTTGTTAAGGACCAATGCCAAAGCATTAGCCTAGTTGAGAATGAGGAAAAATCATCAAACTGACAAAACTACTTTTAACTAGGACAGGAAAAAGAACACAGGCAATCAGATCTACTCTGGCAACTTTGAAAAAGACCAAGTCTCTCACAAAGGGGAGAGAAACCAGAAGATGACATTTCTCCTGGAAAGTTTGAAGAAAGTAGGCACACTTTTTTTTTTCTCCTCATCAGAGGATTCAGGTACTATAGGTATATGGTACAGCTTAGTGGTCTAAAATATTTTTTTTTCTTCTAAATGCTTGGTTTTTACTGTTTAACCAATGTTGTTATTCTAAGAATGGTGCCTAAGAATCGCACTCCATTTGCCAAAATGTCCTGAAAAGAAGAAACTTAAGTTAGGTTTGCCAAGAACAGTTGATTCATACTGTGTTGTAGCCCAAGATGAGTCCGCTCATGGAATAGTTGTGAAATCTCATCCTTGCTGAAGAAGCTGTAGCCTAATCCATACTGTACTTTGCACTCTGTGGTGATGATTTCTATCTTACAGGTACCCCATCCCCTTAGCCTGGGTTTGCCAAACTTGTGCAAGGCATCAAACAGTAACAGGTTCCTCTTCATGATTAAACTTGAGCTGAATTTTCAGTAGTGATCTGGTAGTTATATCTGATTTATTATTGGTTTTAAAAGTTTGATAAAATTTAACTCCCACCACACCAGTAGTAATGTGTCATAAGGACTGAAAACAGTTCAGAGTAATTTGCAATTTTGAAAAAAAAAAAATCAAAAAAACATCCAGTTCCACAGTACCACAGTGCACCCCCCCTACTTTGCTTGCTCTAAAGAGATATTTATTACACCAGGAAAAGGAGCCAGAAGTCTTTCTGTCATTAGTGAATAACGCCACATGACTCCCTTGTGGTACAAGTGCCAGATTATGCAACGCAGGATAGTTATTGTCTCTAAATATAGCATTGTTTGGTATAGAAGTGTCTTTGGAATAACAAATATTCTCTTATGGACGTTAAATATTACACTTTAATAAGGCCAAAATAACTGTAACAAATCTCAGATTTAGCTAAAGGGCACGCATTGTAAATTCAAGTTTGTTACTCTCTCTTTCATAACTCACTGGAACAGACCACTTGGTGACTCTGATTTACTTATCCTTGTCTTAATAGAAGTAGTACAAATACATTGTAGTAGTTTGCTCTGAAGTGGCAAAACCCCGTACTTAGTGCTGTGTAAAACCTTCCCATTGTTTAATACTTTGTCAGACTACCATATTCCCTCTGCATAATGGAGGCAGCACCCACAGCTAGTGGGCTGCAAATTACAGAACAGTTCATCACTCAAGAATCTCCAGCATATGATAGTATTGCAAATATTTATATTAGCAGCTTTTGTGCTTGACTTGTAAAGATTAGAGATCTTACAGGGAGTACTGAAGGAATTACAGCTCTGAGGGGTGTGTGTGGGGGGACACACACACACAGAGGAGGGATCTTTCCTGTAAAAACACAAACTTTCTTTTTTTCAGGGAAAGAAAAAGCATCCTCTGAAAGTCTTTCCAGTTATGAAAGTCTTCATGCCTTGTGAAAATAATGAGTGTTGATCTGCAATTCACAATTTGGTTGGAGTGTGATAGCATTTGCTTGCTAGTAAAGCGGTGAAAGGTGTCCTTGACTCAAACTGAGGGAATTTTAGTGAGGAAGTAAAGGTATCTTTTGTTCTTGGTGTTTTGTGTTGTGTTCTTTTTTTCTATACAGGCAGCACAGTACTAACATCATCCACTATTGTCAGCACAAATATGACCCCTTATTTTCATCGGGAGGTAACCTACTTTTAAAAGAGCACCATGAATGCTGAATTTTATATTACCTAGAGAAAATCAAGAGAAGGGAAGCTCATCTGCTATTTCAGTGTTATGTAGAGTGGATATATTTGATAAAGGGAGGAAAGGGGACTATGGCTAACTCTGGAGAAGGGACGATGCTGTCCTGTATTTCTGTGACAAAAGAAACTGCGTGTATTTGTGACAGTCCTTTTACAGGCTATACGAAATATGTGGATTCCTGCTTCCTTTATAACTATACATGTTCTAAGATGCTCCTATCTTAAGCTAGAAGTGCTGTAGTGGGGGCAGTTCAGTAAAGCTTTATAGATGAACAGCTGGCTAAACAGGAGAATGTCTTGGTGCAGAAATCAGGGTCACTTGGCCACTGACACATCCTGCTCCTTGGCATTAACTGCAACACTGACATTCAGGGGAAACTTTGAAAATTTCCTCACTTGTTTTTCCAGGTTATTGAACACAACAGATGCAGAATTACAAAGGCAATGAGAACCATTTTAGGAAGAAAACGTGTGAATGGTATCTTCATTACAATAATAAAGGGTGTCACCCCAATGTGAAAACCTGTGTCCCCTTTGAGCAGCCTGTCTCTTAAACGATAGTGGGAAGCCTGGAAGGTGTGTGCATATTCAGAGTCACATATCAGATTTGCTGGTGTCCATGTGAGTGTCTCATGGCTGAACAGGACTGTGCTGGGAAAAAAATGGAGATTTGAAAACAACCTCCTTTTCCTTCAGATATTCAAACGTTTATCTTATGAGATCCAAGCAGTAATTTGCAAATGTGAAATTTTATGCCTGCAGAATTAATGCTAGATGGATATTTGGTTCAAATAGCACATTATGACCATTATCTTGTAGTCTATGAAATGTCTGTGTCTGAAATGGAAGAATACAGGCAGCTGGCAGAGTCTCTGTGTAATTATTGTTTTGTATCATTTCCCTGGTTTTATTGTGAAGCAGTGTATTTGGTCCTTTACTGGGATGCCCCAAGCTTGATGTGTGTGTGAGAGACAGGAGAAGTCTTTACTGCCTGCAAATCTGAAGCTCCCTTTGAATTTTGGATTTTTTACTTTATGCTTCCGCTTACTTCTGATAGCTGTTCATGAGTCATTCGTTAGTGCATATAACAGTTATCAGATGCCACAGGAGCATGAAAAATTTCCACTCTAATAAACACTATCGTAACTGTCACCTCTTTATGATGTGCAGAAGGATATCTGCACAGGATTGCCAGCTTTTCGTCTGCACAAAGTCTGACACCCTTCTCTGGGGATCTCAGTTTTTCATAAAACTGTCCTCCCCATGAGTTAACTCAGTAAAGTCAAGACAGGTACAGTGTCCCACAAGAACCTGGCGGTCTGCTGATTGCTGCATAGAGAAGCTGTAGGATCAAGGTTAACATGCTACTTCTGAGTCCTACCTTTTAAACTGATTGAACGAAATGATCCTGTTAATAGCATAGGATTTTTGATGTTAGGCTTTTTTCCTTAATGTTGAAATAAAGAATATACTGTCCTTGAGACCAGATGCATCCGAAGTTCATGAAAAATGCAAGCACTTATGGAATGGGTTTTTAAAGTGAGGTTTTTAAGAGCTGGTTGATCAGATGAGAAGAGTTTCCTAAAATTAGGGCCTGACCATTATAAGAGGCAGCAAAAGGAATTCCAGAGGAAACATGAAAATTGTGGTTGTAGCCGCATGTGGAAATGCAGCTGTAGTGCAGGTACAAATTTGTGGATAAAGGAAAGATTTGGCCTCTCTCTTATGGAAGAAATAAAAATAACAGATGAAAATACAAATGCTCACCGCCAACATCTCAAAACTTTGAGCGATTGTCTTTCAAAACAAAATTGTAGCCATTCCTTGTGGATCGTGTCTGTACTTATATGCCCATTTCTTCAGTATAGGATTTTGGGAGAGCTTCACAGGACATCCCAGTAAACGGCATGACCCAGCTGAATATACTAGTTTGTTGAAAAACTCACTTCAAAAAATACTTATCAATGGCTTACCGTAGAACTAGAAAGATATATTAAGTGGATTTCTGTAGGTCTAGTGATATTTCATTAAACATCTGTATGATGGACCAGAGAGAGTGCTTATTACTGTTCCAAACGACACAAAGTGAGAAGGGTTGTGATTATGTTGGAAGACTGGGTTAGAATTCAGAATGATACAAGCAGGGGAAATAACCTGAAGAAAAGGATGCAGTTCAAGAAAGACAAATTCAAGGTCCTGTGCCTCAGCAAGAATAATCAACTGAGCAAAAAGAAGATAGGGAAACAACTGCTTAGTAGCAGATTCTGCTAGTCAATTGATTGAGCATAAGGTGAGCGTGAGTCACCAATGCTGTTCTGTGGCAAGCAACTGGAATATACGAAGATGACCATGACTTTCAAGACATGGGAAACAATCTCTCTGTTCTGTCCAGTGTTGCTCAAATGCATCTGGTTTGGGGTGCTGCAGTTTATACAATGTGGAAAGCAGCATAAAGAGTCCAAAAAAGAGCTCAGGGAGAAAGACTGAAGAAATCTAGAGGATGGGGAAAGATGAAAGAAATTAGGGTGCCTTTGCCAGAAATCCAGCATCCTGAATGGTCCTTTTTCTCAATGCCTGCTTCCTGCTCCTCTCCCTCCATTCCTGTCCACTACGACCCCTTCTCTCTTCCCTTTTCTACAGATAAATTTGACAGTTTGCTGCAGGGAAGGCTGAAGTCTGTTCCCAGTGAAGAAAAAGTTCACTAAAAAGAAAGAGGGGAAATGATGCTTCTGTAGCCACTCCTGAGAGTGCTTTTTTTTTTTTTTTTTGAAATGTAAGACAAACCACTGCTTATGGCTTTTGTGTATCATATAGTTTGTTTCTGTTGGCTGTGCTACTTTCCAAATCCTTTTACCAGCTGAAGTTTGGCTCTAGAACTAGATTTTAATATAATAGCTGATAATTTTATGACCTACAATAACATTTGTAATTGCACACATTAAAAAGATGGCAACCTCATCTCATGCTTCTAGGTTTTAGAAGGGCATTAGAAAGCAATAATCTTTGTTAAAGCCATTACGTTCTCATGATTAAAAAGATGGCAACCTCATCTCATGCTTCTAGGTTTTAGAAGGGCATTAGAAAGCAATAATCTTTCTGTTAAAGCCATTATGTTCTCATGTCGAGGTTCACACCAGAGGTCCGGACAGCACCCTGTATGCAGGGCCAGTGGCTGAGCATCGTGTACAGAGATACTGCCCTAAACACCCCTCGACTGCAGCTCAGGCTTCCTCAGCCAAACCTGGCATGATGGATTTTCCTTCCATGAATTTGCCCAGTTGCTTTTGAACCCTTTCAAAGCATTTTATACTTATATCTGCTAAACACAACAGATACTGTTCTCTTCTTGTGAGAATGAGCTTGAAGGACTGATGATATGGTATAACAAGTTGTAAAGGTCTGGATTAGTATGTATAGAAGAGCATGCATTGTATTAGATAACAGTATTTCATGACCTGTGCACTGAAAAAGCAGGGAGAAGTTATTTTAAGTTCTAATTTAGTGTTCCAAATGAATATGAAACTATTTTTCGAATATCAATACATTTTTAATTTAAACAAATCTAATTATACTAAATTAAAGATTTATTTAGCTAACTTGGTAATGTTAAATGCTTAAATATTTTAGATGTCCGAGATAAACATAATAAAATGACTCTGTTTAATCTACAAATTAATCCAAAAAAATAAATTGCATTTTAATTACATTGATAATGATCAAGCCCAAGTATGATTGGCGTATTCCTTCCCAGAGACAGCCAAAAGGCAGAAAGAAGCAAACACTGTGGGCTAGACTCAGTTTATTCCTTACACCACTGGAGGTTTTGGATAATTCCGTTAAGTTTTGTACATGCATTTCTAATTTATACTAATCTAGCTGAGCAGAATATGGCCTTGTACCTGAAACCGGTCCCGCACATTCCTACGCTGAAGATGACTCCAATAATGAAAATCTGTCTTGCAAATGACTCATTGTAAGAAGACTGTGCTGAAGATGTTGAAAATCGGGATGATGCATGTGAAAATGAAATTAATCAATATGAAGATGAGGATCAGCAGTCTATCACAGCAGAGCTGTTTGATAATAATGAAACTGAGGAAACAGGCACTGCTAGGGAAACACATGAAATTGCAAGAAATGTCAGTGATGATAATGAATTAGTAGCTATTTCCAGAAACAGAAAAGACTGAGTTTGCAGACAAAGAAAGGTGTGCTAGGAAGTTGTGATTCTTGTAAACAGTCCCAGATTTGGGGAAAATTTGGTGAAGTGAATATGCACACAAAAATAAGCACAGTTGTTTCATCTCTGTCTGTAGTTACTCCAACTGTGCATTCAAGTAATTGGCAGGTTGGGTAATTTCTTATGCAAATTAACGTTTGAGAATGTTCAGCAGACAAATCAACCCTGAGTATAGTAGTGGGATACTGCATGTGCAAATTGGCTTGTTCTGTCGTGCCTCTCTTTTTGTCCCAGAAATTCCAAGGAAAAAATGTTTTACCAAAGGTAGGGGATGAATTTGGTGTTATGAAAGGGTGGGTCAGTGTTTGTCCTTGCTATTAGGTTAAAGCAGCTCTGAATGTTATCAATCATCAGATTTGTCTGATGGGTTTATACCTTTACAAGGAGATGCAGTGGTTGCTGCTTACTACCCATTACTGTAACTTCTGAACCCATAGCTTCTTTCATAGACCCTTTTTCCCTCTGTGTTTCTTACAGCAGACCTTTTTTTGTGGCTTCTCTAAGCAGCTTTATATAAAGCTTTATCACACTGGTGTGGGTTAATAGCTCTGTCTGGACTCTGGCTTGCAAATAAAGCAGTAATTTTGACCTTATCACCATCTGATATGTGCATATTTAAGTTACTACTTCTTTTGCTGTAGTAATATTGTAACTGAAGTGAACAGAGGTAAGAGATACTGATGCCCTTGGTAGTTCTTTGCCCTGGCTTTGGAGTTCACCCCCTTGCATTTTGATATGTAAAACTTCCAGTTTGCTGATTAATGGGACACTGTAAAATTTAACCACCTAATAATGGTTTTATAAACCAATGTCTCTTTGCTCAATTTGTAAATCCATTATGGATTATAATCTATAAGGCTTGGGGACCACAACTTGAAAATCACTTTAGGAGAACAGAGGATAAAATAGAGACAGGTGCATCCAAGATTGACACTTCTTGTTTTAATACCTCTTTACCAGTCTAGAGAACTTATACACATGTTATGTTGTACTGGTGTGATTGTGTACTGACTAATACATGGCAAAGGCTCCTTGGAGGCCTGGGATAGGTGCTTCTTTAATGCTTTATTTAAATCTAAATAAATATATAACACAGCACAGATAAGTGATTGGAGGCAGAGCTCAGGTAGCACGGAATTAAATTTGATTCCAAATGAAATTCATTTGTAAACCTGAAAGAAGAGGGGGAAATGGATCAGAAGGGATTTAGGAGATATAAATCCCAGAAGGATATAACCTAAGGCCACAACTCAAGATGCCAGTTCTCCTCCACAATGCACACATCACTTCCTGTCTTGTATTTTCTGTCTTTCTGAAATGAAGTAGACAAAATGAGTTTAATTGATGCAAAATCTAAGGCAACAGACAGAAAAGAGCAGCTCAGAGCTGATTTAAAGACAGATGCACCAGAAAAAATGCATTTGGTGGATGGCAAAGAAGTGGGCAATAAAAGGCTTTGTGGTCTGTTCTGTGTCCTAAGCTGCAACTTCTGTGACTCTATTACTGCAGCATCCAAGCCCCTCCCTGTGCTTAATATGTGCTTTTGCATTTGATTGCCAAGGATGGAAAAGCCCTGATGTTTCCATTTTAGAGCTGTGCAACAGAGAGAAGCAAAGAAACTAGGGGCTGGTTTTTTTAGTCATATGAGCATTTGATGACACAGATTGTACAGGTAGAAAGAAACTCATTTATTTTACTGAAATTTTCAACATTTTGGAGTAGTGTCCAGATCCTCCTTCTGATAAGTAGTTCCCTTGCATCTGGGAGAATTAAATGCATTAGACTGGAATCCAAAATAGCCTATTCAGTGGGAAACTAGCAAAAACCTGAGCAGAAGCTAGCTGATAGGAGAAGGTGTTGAGAAGTCCCTAATTTCAAATATCCTTAGGAATGAGGAAGAGGGTCTCCTTCCTCTTGAAATGACAGCCTGCAGTAATTTCCTGAATGTGTCGATGTCATGCAAGGTGCAATCCCTCACTCGGTAGTACAGGGGCTCAGAGAGTAAAAAACTCTGTTTCCCACAGTACCTGAAAAAATTAATCCACACATTTTCAGTTACCTAGAGTGACCTAAGATTAGCTATTGTAGTAGTGTCTGTAGTGTAGAGAGGGACCTGAATTTTGGGGTTATTAGGTGAGATGGAGGGCATTGGCTCAGCTTTTTTCTTATAGTTTGTACAGCAGGCTTCCTACAGAAGGGGGAGTCTGGTTTTGGTATTCCTTAGGGCCAATGCTTAAATCTAGCTGGAGGTGAGACCAAAAACATACACCCCCAAAAATGGACCAAAAAAGGCTCAAGGATCTCTGAGACAAGACACTCAAACTTATTGAATATTTTTACTTTTACACATACAGAATATCCAGGTGTCTGCATGCCCATTACAGTGTGATCCATAGGTAGTCACTGTTGATAGTTACATGAGAAATGCAGCATCCTTAGGGAACAGTGACGGATGCATCAGTACATAACTGTGAGAGTAATTATAATTTACACATTAACACACAGATGTTTTATCAGATACTTGCTGGACACACATATGTAAGTATACTGCTCCCTGTTCATACCTAGAAACAGTCACTAGATATGTTCCTCAGGCTGGTGTCTTGGTTTCTTCTGCACTTTAGAGGGCTTTGAAAGATTGCTGTAACAGTTTCAAAAAGCACCAAAGTGACTTTGAAGCTCAAGTTTCATTGCTTTTCATGTTTTTTGGAAACTTTTTAGCTGTTATCGAACATAAATTATGCTTGCTTTAAGGTGCATTTGCACTGCCAAAGACCTATAAGACAGTCATAGCTCAAATGAGACTCGTCCCCTAAATTCTGTCAACTTCTACTTAGACTTAATGGTGCCTGTAAAACTGCTGACCATCTTGAGTCCTCTTTCAAAATCCCATGTTAGGAACCCATATATGGTTATTATTCTTGCATGTAAGTGCTTCTTTAAGTTCCTCTAGATGGCTTTTGTAATAACTGGCTTGGGCTTGTCTCATCTTTGAGTCTCTGTGTTTGAGAGAGTTCTTAAAAATCAAAAGATACGCCTATGGAATTTTGATAGAGTAAATATCTCTCTGTATTTTGATTTCTTAAATTCCTTTTAGCTGGACTGCAGAGAAACAAAACTGATTGTTTATCAAAATAGGTCTTGGAAAATTATTTCCCCCTTGAGGTCAAAAAAAAAAAAAATCCACTATTGTAAGTTATTTTGGATTCATGCTTCTTTAAATCTTCTCCAACTTTTTCTTCCTTTGTTCTTTATCCAATACCACAAAAATGTAATAATAGCAAAAGTAGACAATACAGATTAGACAACCTGGATGATATTTAAGCATGTGCTTAAGTATTTTCTTAGAGACTATGTTGTAGCGTGTATGGCATTTTCAGCTTGTTGGATGAACGTTGTTTTCTGAAACTGTAAAGACAATAGAGACCTTATAGCAAAATAGAATTTTTCACTGTGCAACTTTTTGCTCTCTTCTTGTAGTTAATGATATATTGTCTTAAATTGTTTAAAGTAAACAATAAAAAAGCCCTAATAGCTGTTGTGTCTCTAGAAAAAGTTCATATATTTCTTTAAATAAAAATTAGACATATAACTTATGATTTAGTAAAGAAATATTACTTGACACCATTGTGATAAAATTATTTTTATACTAGTTTCAGTGAGAAATACTGTTTCAGTAGAACCTAAATGTTCAACAGGTTTGGGGGACAAAGAACAAAAGCTGCTTCAAAAAAAAAAATGCTTTTTTTTGGTTTTGATGCTTTTTTAAACATAGTTCTCATTTTGTTTTGAAACTGTCACTGTTTAAAAATTCTTTTTTAATCTTAGACTTTATTTTTAAATTACAGCTTTTACACACAAAGAACCCTCCTTCCTTTTTACCTGATTTTTTTTGTGTATGTGTATTCTCTTTAGAACAAAAATTTGGGGTTTTTTGCTAAACAAGATGTAGAGCGAGAGGGTGAATCTTTCAGAATTTTCCAAATTGTCCAGAAAGTGAAAAAATCTATCTCTGCTCAACTCTTTTTGATATCTCTCTTATTACAACTTTCCAAATCTTATCTGTACAAAAATACATATTTTTAACTGTTGTATAAAAGTCTGCCTAGTACTAATTACTGCATTTCTGTGCCAACGCATATTTGTGTTCCCATAGTGATTACTACTGTCAGGATTTGGACATCAAAACTGTAAAAACAAAACATAAGACTGGGATACATTAGCCTGGGATAAACTGGGATGAACTGCTACTTGTTTTATTTTAGGGATTACATGGAAGGCTTGGTTTGAACTATATATCAGGTTTAAAGACGGTTCAAAGAAAAACCCTTCATCGGCAGAACAGTATAAGCTGCTATCATTTTTAATTTTTATTGAGCCCTTTTAGCACCTAAGATGACCATAAGGGAAAAACAGACAAAAATATTGCCCATTGCAATAAATAATTTGACTCAGGTTTCAAGCCCATTATTAAATGAAACTTGAGGTAATCTTCTAAGGAGAGCTTCAGGGCACCTGTGACTTTTAAATGGAACTATTCTGTTTCTAGGGAAATACATACCTTTAAAAATTAAGCTTGAAGCTAAAAGCCTCAAACAGTAAATCTCCCTCCAGCTCTCTTCTCTGGGGACTTATATACTATGCAGCTTTCAAGCAGGGCACTTAGCCTATCTTTGGGTGTCTTTTCTCTGGTGTTAAAGTTCTTTTATAAGGAACATCTGGGTACATCTAGACCTTTATGAGTTTTCAGAATCCAAAATATCTCATCCTGACTCCTCCTGGCTGTCGGCGCTTTGGATGCTTTCTAAAGAGCCACCGTAGCTATTAGGAACTCAAAATGTCAGACTATTTGTGATGTTATGAAAATAACTGTTTAGCTCCAAATGTACATGCAGTTTGCTCACAAATCTATAGTTTTAGCAAAGATGCATGTCCAGTACAGTGTGTTAGATGTCAGTTCAGTGCGGTTTGAAACTTGCAATTTCCATTTCTTGGGAGGTATTCAGACACTCAGCATACAGGAATCGCAGAAGATCCTCGCTGAAACAAATGGGTTTGTCTTCTGAGAAATGTTTAAGCACTCGTAATGGTGCTAAACTATTGAACCATGTAGTAGCTGTTGATTAATTTAGCACTGTCCATTCTGAACACTTAATACAGGAATCTTGAGTACAAATAATAGCTGTGTAATTAATGTACAAGTACAAGGGAATGAAAATAAGGTCTCACAGGTATATGTATTAGAATACACGATGTAAATTTATATTGTGAAGATAATCTCCTCATCCTCTTTGTTATATTGTGTTTCTTACTGTTATATAGCAGACAAGTAGTGTCGGTCTTTTTGTTGCTGAATCATAAATGTTGCAACAGCTGGCTATGCCATAGTGTACTCTGCAGCCGCATCCCTGGGCAAATGAGTAACACACTGGCTTCAGCTCACTCCCCATCTATATGTTTATAGTATTGACTCTCATAGAGATAAACCTATCTAGCTGCTCTAAGTTCACTTTTCAATTTATTGAGATTTTGGTATTTTAGTCAATATGCTGATCACTTGTATGACAATCCTGCCTAAACTCTGTAATCAAATGTGAACATCAGAAATGTATATGGAAAGCCAAAATAACTCATTATTGCCAGTTATATGCTCATCAAAACCCTAAGGGGGCTGTGACCTGATTGTAACTTTCCCCTAGAGCCATACAATAATTTTAGCTGTGAAAGGAAATTTTATGGCATGTAAGATTAGCCCACACTAATGCAAGGTCAAAAATAATAGAATCAATAAGCAAACTCAATACTGTTAACATTTTGAGAAAATTACTACTAGAAAACAATGTCAACAACAGATTGAAATGGGTCTCCAAAGTTGTCCTATTGATTTCCCTTCAGATTCATGACAATCTAACTCTTTTTCCTTTGCAATATGGTAACCATTTTTCTTTCTTTTTTGTTCTTTGCATTTTACAGACCATTTTTATTTTTTTAGCTATGAATATTTGTTAGTTTATTATTTAAAAAAACAGCAAAATAAGTATCTTTGAGTTTATATTCTGAAATAGAAAAAAGCCTCTGATACTGTTCAAAAGTGGTTAGAAAGCCTAAGGCTATTTTCAAGTTCTAATTCTGTTAGCAATGCACCAGCACAAAATGTGGGGAGGAGGAGGGAGGTAATTGAAAGCAAGTTTGACATTTGTTTAGAACTGTCAAAGTTAAGTGTACTAAGAATGGGAGAGAAGTCAAATGCTTCAACATATATTTAAGTATTGCATTTCATATCAGTAATAGTTTGCACTAGTAATGCTATCACAAATTGATTGTGTTGTGTCTTTGAAGTGAACGAATTATAATTTAGCTTTAAAATAGAGACTCTGCAGTCTGGTTTCTTTAGCACGGATGTGGCAATTGGGTGCCTTGGGTCTGCATTTCCAGTAGGAACATGCTGTCTCCATGAGCAAGATGAAAATTTTCCAATGCCATAGTTGAACCTTGTGCAACATATATACTTATATATATACTCAGTAATATCTCCACTCTTGTGAGTTGTTTGAAAAACAACTATTTAACACTGAAACACTTTGAGATTCTGGGACGAATTATCTACATACAGTGAAAAGCAGAGTAACAGCAAGGAAAAGCAGGAGGGATGTACAGTCCTTGTGTCAAGGAAAGAGCTGATCTATCTTCTCCCTCACCAGATCAGGAGGTCTGGGACTGTGGCTGGAGAGGAGAGAACATTACTCTAATCCACATCTGAGATGACTGGGAAAGTATAAGAAGGTAGAACAAAATCTCACTATTAGTCTAGACTGTTGTGTATACCCTCTTCAAGGCATCCTCTCTATTCAGGAAAGTACTTTAGCTACCGCTTTCCTTTACACACACAAGCATAAATGTTTTCCACAACTGAGGCTTATATTTGTAAAGCAAAATGATGTATTGTGTTATGTGATGATGTCATGATCAGAGGAAAGGTCTCTATGCAAACTGCTCTTTCTGTGTTATTTTGAAGTCTGGCTTTTGCACGCTCTGGGTACAAAAGAAACCTATCTACAGGTTCCAGAGCTGGTATTGTCATCCTTTGAAGTTCTAATATCAAAATTATGAGGACGTTGGATTTTAATTTAGATATATCGCAAAATAAAAGTTTTATTTCTAGTGAATCTAGTTCATCTACTCTTGCATTTGTTTTAAAAACAGCAGTTTTAACTATGCTCTAAAAAAAAATAATCTATTTTTAAAGCTTTTTGTCCTCTAAAAACACTTTGTGAGGCTTGAGAGAGAGGTTTTGGCCATCTTTGGCATTTCTGTACCATTTTATTTCATATGGATGCACGTGAACTGCATTTTGCCATTGTAAGCCAACAGGTGGTGCTTGAAAAGTGAAACTTGAACTATAACATTTTTATGTTTTTTTCCATATCTACTGGGATTTTTACTGAATTATTATCTTTTGATGAAAATTCTGTTTAAGAAAACATCCAGTTTCATAGTTCTGTGTCCAGAATGGAGATCAGAATTGGAATTTTATTTTGAACAAATATGCATTCTTATACTTAAAAATTAAAACAAAATCCCTTTTGATTTCTTTCAAATAGAGGCCTCTGCTGTGATCTGTGTTTAGATTTCTAACCTCTCTGCATATTATGCCCAACGAATGTTGTTCAGTCTTTACCACTGGTATTTTGTGTTGTGTTTTTTTAATTTTCTGATTTTTGCTACTATGTGGTTCCTTCTTGCTGCCTTATGCTAATCAGGACTGTGATTCAGACCAAAATGGTGATTTTTTTTAATAAGTGTAAATGTGTGCAAGGGACAGAGTTTGCAGGAGGTTAATAATCTGACCATGCAAAGGGTGTGGTTGTATACCTTGCCCCCAACCAAGCTGGTTTCTAAGTCAAAGAGCGAGGAGATAGTAAATAAAGCCTAAAGACCCTGAAATTCTCCATCAACCTGGGTTTCTCAGATCATTTCTGAAAAGGTCAGACCATACTTAACTCAGGTCAAAGCAGCAACTGTGGTGGTCTACACCCTATACACTTTGCTGTGTATAGTCCTGTGATCAGGGACACTTTTCAAGAAAGCATAAAATCTAATTTCAGGTCCTTCTTCTTGTGTCCTGCAGACCAAAAGGGTGCACAAACTACCAAGTCATAGGCAAAGTTGGGTGTCATCTCATGATCACACACCACTGCCGAAACTGAGTTATTACACTCTGCCTGTGTGGCCATAGGAGCTTGATGTGTTGGCTCAGATGACGGCACTGTATTGCAAAACGGTTTGTCTCAAATTCTGGTCCTTTCTGTAAGAGTAGCTTATCCTTTTTGTGCTAAAGAGTTATTAGGTAAATCATGTGAATGACACTGGGATTAAGTTTTGAAAATCACTGACCTCTGAAAAGCATAGCTTTGAACCTCCTTGACTAACTGGTCTAGAAATAATTTCTCCCAATTTTAGGATGAATGCTTTGCTACATGCTTACACTAAATACGATAATTCTATATACTAATTCTTCTCCCTTTGGAAAGGACTTGGCTATCTGAATTGACACTGTGAAATCTACTTTGCAGCTTTGAATCAGTATATATGCTGATACTATATACTTGATATAATCACTGTACCAATATTTTCTTTAGTAAATTTAGGTGGTTTCCTTCTGGGACTGTACCAAATCACTCTGCAAAGATTAGCTGATCTTTGTTTACAAGCATGCTGAAGTTGTCTTCAGACGTACCTGTCTTCCTCCATTGACTATGGAAGAAGTCTGGTTTATAAGCTCTGTGAAGTTTAGTTTTGTAGACACTGTTGTGCCTAAATAAGTTAGTTTAAATGAGTGAATCCAACGCTGTGTGGCATTGTATGTAACAGACTTTCTGCGTCTCCCAAGTTCAACAGCTTTGCTTATTTCTTTGGTATCTCTCAGTTCCTTTTCTCCCTCAAACATAATCCTTTCTGGGTTTCATTTGTAATAACTATGCTAATTATTTTCAGGGATGTATGTATTGTGCAGTCCTGATGTGGCCATTACTGTAGCAATGTCTGTGTTTGCAACAAAATCAAGTGCTGCATTCCTTATAAATAGGGCTTAGCTTGCCGTAAGGGCAGGCTATCGAAAGTTCATTTGAACAAGATGATTTTCTGCTAGCCTTGTGCTACTGACTGTTTGGAGAAAGGATTGGCAATAGCTCTGTAGACTGGTCTTAGCCAACAAATGATGGTGGAGTTTGTGAATCTGATCAAACTTTGACAACAACTCAGAACTTATTTGAAATGCATTTCTTGTCATTGCTGGAGGAAAAAAAAAAAAAAAGAAATGAAAAACAGCACTGAAGGGAGTTGTCACACAAAAGTGTGTGGTATGAACTCGGGGACCTAAAAAATCAATCATGGCAATTATTTTACTAAATTATTTTAAACTGTAGTGTGTCCAGAAGTCTTTCTGTTAAATGTCTGCTGTCACAGCAACAAGCTGTGCTGTTTCCATCTCTGACCTTTTTCATGTTAAAATGCGTGTCAGTATGTAAAACAGAAGCACTCCACACAGAATATGACTGTAGCAGCGCTTTGCTTTGCTGCACTGAAGGTCCTGGAGATACATATTTTGCAGGAAATGAGTATAATGGGACAATTCGCCATTTAGTTAGAGAGAAAAAAACCCAACAACAACAAGCAAAGGTTGCTTTTTTCAACATTTGTTTTGTCATGTTCATTTTTGCTATGATATATTTGAGGGAACAGAATGGAAGACTTAAGTGGCACATGCAGAGAATGGATGACTTGATGATGAAGTGTGAAATGACCATTAAAGCACTGACCGTTTATCCCTAATACTCTATTTGGAGTTGAGATCTAAGTGAAATGAGTTTAGTGGTTGCAGCTGAGTACCTAGTGGACAGGAGTCCATATGTCATTGAAATCTAAATCAGCCGGCAGAGTTTAACATCAATAACAGCATTGATTCTGAAGAAGGGTGGGTCAGACTAATGGATAACAACATCAAGGGTGTGGAGAGCCTCAAGGAAGATTTGGGGAAACAATTGGGATGTTGTCAAAGCAGGTCCTAGTATTTTTTTCTCAAAATCTGCCCATTGTAAATGCAAAATGCCCTATCAGGTACCCTTGGATTCTCTGGATTTGGGTTCTCTGCATTCAGCTGACAATGAAAAGACATTGGAATGTAGTTTCCTGAATTGCATATATAATTGTACAAACCGTGAACGTCAGGTCTTATTTCACTCTTGCAATTTCCCTTTGTACTGCAGAAACTCCAGGGTGAGACTTGCTGTCTAGGCTAGACTAAAAGTTGCAGGGCTACATCCTTAGCTCATGCAAGTCAATGCAGATATGTTGCTTGCAGTGGACTGATGCTAGTTTATATCAGATGCAAGTTTGTACAATTGGTTTCATGTTTCATTGCTTCAGTGTGAATCTTGCTGTACCCATAGTTGAATGTTTTTTTTTAAGGCTACATTTGTAAAAGATTGTAAGAAACTTTACAATGTCTGAGTCAAGATGCTATATGATTGGGAAATTTTTATTATTTGTGCTCCAGGAAACCTACAGACCTTCATCAGTAAAGGTGCTTAGTCATCCTGTGCTCTGTAAAAAGTAAAGAACAATCCTTCCTGAAAGGCTTGTTATAAAAGAACCTCGTCTGTTGTTCATCCTGAAGGTATTGAGAATGAATTTAGAAAGTTATGGATTGCAGCAGGAGGTAGGGAAGATAAAATCTTGCCTATCTGGGACCCAAAGGCAGTCATGTGCTGTGAGACCTCAGTCTCAGAAGAGGAGAAAGTCATCTTTCCAAGGTCTTGTGACCAGTGGAAGGAAGACTTTTTGAATTGGACAGGACTGTCCTGCCAGGGCTGTGGAATTATCACCTCTGAAAAGATTAAAATTAGCAGCAACTGCATTAAATGTTAGAGGGGCCTTCATCACAGAAAGCTTTGTGACCAAGAGATATCTACCCCAGGAGAGAATTTCTGGACAGGGGTAGTCAGGATATTCAAATGAAGAACTGTTGGTGGTGTCACAGAGAGAGACATGCTCAAACCATCATCACTTGACCTTAAGGAGAGGGTCTAAGAGTTGATAAATGCCAACAACTTAGTGGTATGATGGCAACTACAGGCTCCTATCTGAACTGGGACTCTTGAATGCCTGACAAGACAAAGGTGGGTGGGGTCTAAGGGGTGTTTCTGGGTGGGAGGGAGTGAGTTCTAGGTAGGTGATTTCTAGGTGTGGTGGTGGGGATTCTAGGTGTGGAAGGGTCTGAGTGTCTGGATGTTCTAGGTGTGTGGGACCATGCTGATGTGACCCCTTCAGCCTTGGCCCAAAATAGTTTAGAGATAATATAAACCACACACAAATGTTGTAGGAGGGAGCCATATCCTGAAGATAGGAATTATGTAGACGCTGGAAAGCATGAAATCAAAACCTGGGGGATTCTGTTGCAGAGCTGTTTTCAGAACCTATATCTGATGGCCCCAGACTGTAGCAACAACAGGCATGTATAGCACAAATTACATTAAACAGTACAGAAATCAGAAGAGAGCTCTATTTGGAGATTCATTCTGTTCTTCCTCACCCACATTTTAAATCAGGCTGATTATAACTGCAGGAGTGTCCCAGGCCAGATGTGAACTGTTAGCTCTTTATGCACAGTATACAGTTCCTTATATCTGACCAGCCAAAATAAGGTTGTTCCAGCATAAATCTGCTTCATGGTTTGAAATGAGAAAATGACATCCTTTGAGAGAGATTTTAATTCAAGGAAGTGAGGTTTGGTGTTATAATTTCTTCCTTTTGAGATTTAAATTGATGATTAATGAAGAACAGTATATAGTAGTAAATCACATGGAAATTATACCCATTCTGGGAAAGAATGGATGGAGATATACATGGATATCTCCCCTTTCCCAGGAGTTTAAAATGGAAATTTCTAGAAAAATAATACGCAATTATGCAATTTCATACAGATGATAGCATGCACAGCAGTAAATTCTTGCCATCCACTTTCAGGGCACTAATCAGAGTGTGGAGAAATTTCAGTGTTTCATGTTTGTATGATATGTGATGTACAATATCAGGTAATTTGGTTTAGCCTTTTCTTGCTGTAGGTTGAACTCGAGGGAAGTATGTGCAGAGGTGATACCCATTTGGGATGTAAACTCACTGTAGCATGTTTTGTGTTCTCTGAGAATGGAGAGGAGGAAGGAGGGCAAGTAGCTTTACTGGAATCAGTGGGAAGAAAATGTGGTTTTGTGCCTGTCCTTTAGTCATGCAGAAGTAGTCATTTAGACTGATTAATGTATTTGAAGTAAAACAAAACAAAAAGGTCTGTACAGACTTGTAAAGTGTTTTATGTATGCAAACATGTATTAGCTGGCAGCGTGGCCATGACAGCACAAATGTGTCTGAGCAGGTATGAAGGAAACTGAATCAGGTTTGCAGTAACTTTTTTTCCTTGTTTAGCTTTACATTGGTTTTACACTATCTTAACTAGCGTATGAAACTGCAGCCAGAAAACCTACTGTCTGATCAGGTTGTGATCATTTTTGTATCTAGAAATACCCTCCCTGTGGAAAGAAGAGTGTGTGATCAGTAGCTATGTAAGATCATGGCAGGAGATGCTTTTAGGGTTTGGCTGGAGGAGCTGGAAGTGTTACTACCCAGGGTAGCTCGTCAGCCCTTCCCCCTGGAACCCCACCGTCAGAAGGAGCCCCATCCACGATGCCTGACAGGCTGCAGAGAAAAGTCAGCCGGATCTGCCCAAACTCTCCTCCCAAACTATTGAAGCCTGGGTGGGTAATTCTGCATTAAAATAGATAAAAGAGTTCTTATATGAGCCATCCTGTCAGTTCTGCTATGGGGGATGTACCTGCAGCAGTGGGAGCTGTAACACTGGTGACTGGCAAATTGAATGCTTGTTCAGGTCCTAAATAAAGAGAGGTGTGTGTGTGTGAGAGAGATAGTGTAGGGGAGTGTGTAATATCATAATGAATATATTGCCATGTGTGCCGTAAAATTTAAACTTAGCAATCCATAATGCAAGAGCATGCTTTCTCACTTTATTTCGGTATCTGGAAAGTTTCAGCGCTGGCATCATATCAATATTTATTAATGCATTGTGAACTAGAACCTGTGATTATTACTCATGCTATCTCATACTTTACAAGCTTCAACTCTGAAGAATAAAATCACATCTGCTTTTGCTCTTCCCATATTTTATTCAATGTTTTAACAGCTTTGCCGTAAATATCTCATCCATTATGATTCAGTTGTGACTGTATCAACTTCACATCTCTTGTTTTATTGCTGTCATTATATTTAAACAACGCACTGTTAATTCTGTTAACTAACAAGTTCATTGTTCTCGGTAGTCAGCAATCTCTGTTTGTTGAGTCCACAGTGTTACTGCTTGTAAATCAAACCTGGGGACTGAGTGAAGCATTTTCCTTCATTTGGAGAATGAAGATATGTTCTTTATAAAGGCTGATTAATAAAAGGTTAATTGTGATCCCAGGTAATAAAGTTTGCAGGGTAGTTCTGATTTACTGAGAACAAAAACAGTGATATCTATTCTCTTTCAACTTCTGTTACAGCCCCCAGATAACAGAAATTTTCTTATACACTAAGCTGAATGTTAAAAGCTGTAAACTTAATGCTGGAGGGGAGGAGGGAACAACTGAAATTGGCTAGAAAGAATATCAAAGAATAATGGCAAGTGGAATGACCAACGTGTTCATGACTGGAATTGGGTAAGAGCCTAGTGTTGCTGGGGAGCAAGAAATGGTTAAAGGAAATGAATGTCATTAGATATAAAGAAGAAGCAAAGATATTGGATTTATGAGACCTGGATTTGTGCTTTAGGGAAGAATGGAATAAAGAGAGGTAGAAAAGTAGGTGGAGCTGCTGATGGTGATATCCAGTAGAAAACGGAATTTTCCACTGAGTGAGAATGGTGAGCCATGCAAGGTCTGATGACTGGAGGAGTGCACCACTGAGGAATGCAGAATATGATAAAGAAGAACCAAAATAATAAGATAAGAAGAGGACACTGATCTTTAAACCAGTCTTGGATGGTTGGGGTCCAGAAACTTAGAAAATTGCATCCTTCAGATGAACTTAGCTCATTATAATTTCACTATAACGCTAAAAAACACACCCCTAGGAGGAGATTTTAGATGCAAATTTAGGATCACCTTAGTATAATGAAGTAATTAGGTAATGAGACATGAACAGCTGATTTTTATTTTTTTTTTGTCGAATGCGATCATAGGTAACCAATCATTTGGTTTTGGGTAGTTTCTTCTTTGTTTCAATCTTGTATAAAAGCTGCTGTGCAATTTTCAAGGGTGTGCTAGCCTTGTGGGTCTACCACCTAGCACCCATCTCTGTACAGACACGGAATAAAATACCTCTGCTCTGTGTGTATGTTGGTGTATTGCACATTGGGTGAATGAACCCCACTTTCGGGACAACAATGGGAGCAGTAGAAAGCGACATTAGCCAGCAAGGGAAGAAAACTATGGAATTTAGAAAGGGGAGACCCAAGGGAGGTAGCATGGAGGAGGAGAGATAATTAGGAAGTCATGTTGAGCAAAGATAAATGGGCAAAAAAAATTATTTTAAAAAACTGAAGGCTTCACTGTAGGTTTTAAGAACTGTTTCAGCCTTGGCAGCACTCTTCAGTGCAGTACATCTGTCTGCTGCTGCAACTGCTGTACAAGAGCATGCTCGGGTCCTCCTCTTCCTTGTTCCTTCCCACTATTTGTGCAAAGATGATGGGCAGCAGCTCTGTGGGGTCTGCACTGTCCTGTGCAAGGACTGTAACAGGATGGCATGCCGGTATGAGGGAGAGAGTGAAGGGGAGGCCGTGCACATTATATGTCAGAGGTGGGTCTGAGCTGCACCAGTGAAAAACAGTTTTCCTGCCTCTAGTCATGCTAGGCTGAAAGCTACTGAAATTTGTTGAATTCCTGCAGTTTGGTCTATCTGAGATTGAATTTCTGCAGAGAACAGTGCCTGCCCTTTTAAGGATATGTGAGTCAATTGATTTCACAACATGAGTAATCCTGTCGTCTTTTGAGAAATATGTAGTCATTAGATCTAATTTTTTTTATGTACAATTCCTACAGGAAAATATACCTCACTTGTGGTTTGAAAGCTGTCTCTTGAGAAATCTTGCATGCCTGGTGATCATTTGAATTCTTTGCAGTCCTTAACTTGCTGCCTGTGTGTTAGAAATCATTTTAAATGAATTGAATAAAATTCACAAATGTTATGTGCCAGGGTATGATGAACTCACAGGAAATATGACTCAAATGTATTTTTTTCTTTTCTTTTCTTATTATAATAAATAGGAATGGACACATACAGCTTTAATGACACATTTCTGAATGAGATTTTATTGGTCTGTTGTCAGCAGGCAGCTTGTAATGCCTTGTTTAAATAAGACGGTTTATATTTGTTAAATTTCTGTGTAATTATAAATGCATAATAGGGAATAACCACAGAAAGATCAAGGACTGCCCTTGGTATTACATACGTGGATACAGATGTATACAATTGTACAATTAAGTCCTTATTTATGAAATGAAAACTTTTTTTAAAACTGAGATATTTTTTTTTTTTGGTCGTCTTAATTTGGGGGGTTGAGGGTAGTGGTGTCTTGTCTTTGTTTTGGTTTGTGAATACAGGCTGGAAAGGTTACTGTGCCCGGGCTACCTGCTGCCCATAAGTAAATGCATAAACAGGGGGTATCTGGTTTGCAATGGACATTTAGGAGGAGATGTCTGTTCCACTTTAAGCACCTACATCTCTTTAGTCGCTACAGTGGGCCTAGGACAAGTAACTCGGATGTGTCTTTTAGATGTTAGAAGGAAAGCAAGAAGGGTGCTTTGATGCATTGAATTTTGGGCTTGCTTTACCTGTGCCCACCAGGCCACGTGAGGAGCCCACCACAGAGCTCATGGGGACCACGTAACAGCTGCTGTCCTACAGCTTGAATGGAGCTTCCGGATGCAGTGTGCTCAAGGGCATCCAGGCACTGCTCTGGCGTATCATTTCAGGATCCTCTGCGCTGGGTACAGCTGAGCAGCATGTTTGTGCGATGGGATGCTGGTTTCATTATTTTATACAAATTACGCTACAAGTTATGTCAGTGTAAACCAAGCATTGTTCTTTATGTTGTGTGGTTAGCTTTAAAAAAAAAAAAAAAAAAAATCAGTTTTTAGGTCTGTTAACAAAAGAAATAAAGAATCTGAGAGTGCAGTGGGAAGTGAGCATGCAGAAGGCACTTTTTACCCTCATATCCTCTCAACTGTTAGGTTTGTTTGTCTATGGCAAGCTTGGGACTATGTCCCTTTGCTGAGCTCTGTGTGTTTCTGCAGAATTAATAATTGGAGAGGGAGTCCACTAATTCCCACCTCCTCGTTTGAAACTTAGTATGAGGTAATGTATCAAACTGAACACATGATGTATCTCAGCTCAGCAGCAATCATTTTACCTGTTAGTACTACTTTTTAAATTGAATTTAGACACAGAACAAGAACTGTATGAAACTGGCATTTGATTCACAAGAGTGTGTTGGGATCCGCTTTGTTGATGCTAAATCTACATCAACACTGAAGCTCCAAAAAAGACTCATGAAAAAAAACCACACACCCAAGGCAACTTCCACAAGCCTGGGTACCATCTTGAAATTTGAACCACGTTGGCTTAAAGGCTGATCCATTCACTCAAAAAAAGCCCTTAAACCACTTTGACTTGGTTTGAGGCTATCCTGTAGCTAAAGGATAGACCTGGGAGCTCCAGCTTTGATTCTCACTCAGTCATAGATTTGAGTATAACCTGGGGGTACATCATTTGGCTGTCGTTCTCTGGGTTCCCATTTACAAGGCAGTGATGATAATAATAATGCTTCTCTACTTTATATGAGTATTGGAAGCCCTTAATTTCTCAATATTTGTCAAATGTAAAGGACTGCATTTCATATATGGATGAAGTTAAAGAAAAAAATGAGGAAGGAAGAGGTTCATGCAGTTCTGAAGGGGAGGCTGCCTTAAGTTTTGCTTTCAGCATTTTAATACCTCCCAAGATTTTAGCTGATTTCACAAGAGCCCTTGTTCCCCTTATTATAAAATTTTGTTCCATGGAATTCTGGGTGGTCTGATATTCATCTTGGGGAATGCAGTTCTGAAAAGAAATGCACACGAGGTGAGAGGGATTGCATATCACATAGCATTTAGACCGAGCTTTGTGATGTCAAAGTTGCCTGCTGTATAAATATTAAGGGCTGTAACTCTGAACTTGAGAAGTATTCAGTTTTTATCTTTTATTAACTGACTGAACTAATTGTACTGTTTCACTTGATAACACAGGAATGGATTCTGCAAACATCAGCAGGTATAGAGTAGCACTTGGTCTCCTTCAGTATTTCCACAGGCTGCAGCAGGACAGACATATTATTTGCCCAAAGGAGAGGATAATGCTCCCCGCGTTTGCGTAAGGAGTACATTCAGTAGGAGCTGTGATAAGTCAGTAGACTTCCACTTTGCTCCATTGTAGCTAAAAAGAATTGACCAAGAAATGTTATTTTGAAGCTAGCTGCAGAACTGGAAAGATATATAGTGATTATCATTTAAATCCACTTCCCCGTTTCCTGATTGGCAACTACATGTGTAACATACTAAACTTCACAAGCCTTTGATGGCTGGTGGGAAGCAAATGTGTATTAATCCTGCAGGGAAGGTTTAGGAGAGAAAGGATCGCTGTCGCAGTGTCTGTAGCTAGGTCACAGCTCAGAACAGGTATTTGCCCAGAGGTGACCTCTAGAATGGGCAATGCGTTGTGTATTTGGGAAGGTTATTAATCTATGCCAAATACATGATCACACGTGAGGGTTGTACTTTGTATTATTTAATTTCATTCCAATTATTCCAGAAAAAACAATTAAGAAAGTGAATAATTATAAAAGTAAGGTCAACTCAATTTTCCCTACTAATGTTTTTAGTTACTGGACTCATTATTGCTAATTTCTTTCATAATCTTTGCCATCTAACCTCATTTGTTTCATTTCTAAGTGGCAAGAAGGGAGCATCATAAAACTTCAGTGAAAACAAAGCAGAAAAATCATGTCATTTTAGTGATTTCCTGAGAAAGTAATTATCTGTTGTTAACCTTTATGGAAAGAACTCTTCTGATCATCTTCAATATAGCTGTTAAATTTCCATCTTTCCATTTCTGATTGCAATTTTCCAACTTCAAGACATATAGCTAGGTAGATAGGTAAATATCACATCATCTTTTTCTTCTAATAATTATATTATTAAATTATAAAGTACATACTTTAAACAGTTTTTAGAACCTAAAAGGAAACTGCTCTCTTTACTATAGAATTTTAAAATGTAATAAATTTCATAGCACCAAATTTTAAACATTTGTTTGACTGATTCATTTAGGCTCATGAAACTACTTTGTATTTTTCCTGTAATATTTGAGATCTGAACCAATGTGCACTGAAGTCAATGGGAGACTTTCTATTGATTTCAGAGGGTGACAAATCAGATCATTTCCTCTAATCCTGTAAATTAGTATGCAGGGGCAAATGCCCCCACTTTTTGGAAGGCTTGTTGAATTCAGTGATGTCCTGTGAGGGGGCCACCTGTATGCAAGAAGTGGTTAGGCTAAATTCTTTGTCTTGTGTTTCCATCCAGAAAACAAAGAAGCTGGAGGAGGCAACCTCTGAAATAAGATGTGGGTGGCAGAGAGGAAGGCTCAGGTTCTAGTTTTTTATTTGCACAGTATCTATTAAAA
>NW_009592925.1:125285-136052 GCF_000690535.1 Cariama cristata | reverse complement strand
GAATGTATATTATTATGCAATAATCCTCTAATGAAGTTTTAAAATAGCAAAAATATTTTTTTTCTTATAGGTAGGCTTCAAAGTTTGAGTTTTTTCCTGTTTCTTGGGTTTTTGGGTTTTGTTTTTTTAGGAAATCATGATCTGTAAGCAGTATTTAAATGTCTGTACTAGCTACACATAAACAGTCATGTATTTAGAATGAAACTTAGGGTTAAATCTTTTGAGTGGTATTGATACATATGGACAATAAATTTAACAATAACACATTCACGTGGGCCTTCATAATTCCTTAATTGTACAGAAACCATTATATAAGAATGTTAAGGCGAAGAGAAAGCTCTTGTAGATGTTTAAAGGAACATATCTACATTGAGATGCCTAAATTAAAAAGGGTGAGTGGAGGTCATGAAGAGTCTTTCATTGCTGATGGATTTACTGAGACGGAGGCGACTAGAAGAATAGCCTCCTTATAAATTTCTTTGTCAGGATTCCAGGCAAAAGGGATTTTCTTTATTTTTGCCTCTTGCTGTAATTTTTCAGTTCTAAATGTAATTAAGATTCCATCTCCACCCCACTCTCTGGTTCAGCTGAGCTGCTGATGATGTTTTGGTAGCAGCAGGGTGTTTTATTGTCTCCTCTCCAGTAGCTCCGTGCTGTGTGCGGAGGGGATGGATGCTGCATCTGTAACTGTGACATGATTAGAGGAAGTGAACAGAGAGAAAGTCAATCACAACCTGGATGCTTAATAGCATTTATGTGGAGTTTTTTTGCATGGAGCAGGGTGGGGCTAGGAAAAGGAATTCTCTACAGATCAAAGCAAACTATGCCATAAAAAAACATGGGAGAGAGGCAAGGATTGAGAATGAACCTATGTAAAGTATCAGCATCACCTTCAAACTCCACCAAAGCACTCCCCACAAGCCTTTCACTCACAGTATCACCACACAGTAGTTCTGTTGGAAAGAACTTGATCCCTTCCTCACCTTTCTCTCTGCCGTTTTACTCTCTCATCTGCATGCTGCATTCCACCATCCTTCAGTTGTCCACGATGGCTTCCAACCGCCTCTTCTCCGGCCCTATTGAGGAAGACAAAGGAGGTCAGGATGGGGGAACCCGCTCCCAGGAGATGCCTGTGCCCTGGTCCTCCCAGGCTCATCCCCACTTGCAGCAGAGGGATGAGCTCAGAAGCTGTAGATGCAAGTTGACTTGTGCACAGCTTTAGGGTTACACTGCTACATCGCTCCCGGTCGCAGACCTGGCGTGGAGTTTCCCACACCGTTTTCCGCTGTGTCGTGTAGAACTGCTGAACTTCAGTTGCATGGGCTGGAATTACACAGGTTAGAAAAGGGGGAAGACTGTACAAATGATGGGGGGGGGAAAAAAAAAAGCAACCATTTTGACTCTTTAAATTCAAAGTGTTGTGACACTTACAGATTTCCATATTCAGTCTCTTGGCTAAAACTAAGCTCTGGATCAACTTAATATCTGAAATACTTCCTGCCAGGGATTATACCTTGCTATGGAAGGGAGCTAGGCTTAGTGAACTAATAGGTCTTTTCTATCTCTAACTACTGCCAGTATGATTATGGTTTTTAATCAGAAAAATGTGTTGCTGAAAAGTACAGAGATTAAGCACCACAATTGCCTGTAACAAAAGTAAGTTTTGTTGGATGAGCAGAGATCTGATGAATGACATGATTTGAAATGTTTTCATCCTAATGGCTTCCTCTTCTGAAGTTAATTTTTTTTGTCAGTTGCCAAAACATTTATGAGCAGATTTGTGGATAATGACACTCTTAGACAGGGGTTTAAATAAAAATCTGTTCTATTTGCAACCTAAAAGACCTAATATTAAAGCAGACAAATGGTTTTGGAGTCTGATTCTTCTTATGGCAGTGTAATAGATGAGCTGGGGTCATTGGTGGTGTGCAGTGAGCAAGCCACAAACTTTTAGGCTAGTTGTTTTCTTCCTTGGAGGAGTTTAACATAGAAGGCAACAGATAAAGTCAAAATACTATTTTGTAAGGAGTGCTTGCTGTGAAGTGCATGAGTCTGCAGTCTAGGGAAGCTCCCATTCCCTGTGTAGACTGAAAAACAGACAGGTGAAGAAAAAGGAGAGGCAGTTGTTATGTGCTGAATAAATAGCTAAATTTAGAATTGGTCTCTTTGTCCAACATTCAGATTCTTAAAAGGATCAAGAAGAAACCATCCTTTACCAGCTCTTTTGAAGAGGAAATTTGACCTGTGGATAGGTGGTTGAACAATAGATTGAATAAAATAATCTAGGTTTATATAATAAGCTAGGAAATGCTATTAGGGAATTGTTTGATCACAGTACTCTCATGCCAGATAAGCCACCAAAAAGAAACATAGACTAGCCAATGTTGCACCTGCTTAAAGTACATGTATCAAAAAGCAGGCCCTCAAATATATTCAAATAGTCTCTTAAAAAACAGAGCAGAACTCTTGGTTGGTTCTTAACAACAGTGGGCAGAGATTTCATCACCCTTTGCTGGTGTCAGTCTGTACCAGCCCAGCAGGGTTGGTGGAGGTCAGGCCATAACACATCCTGTGATAGTCTCTCCCTTTAGCAGTTTTCTTTCTTACTTAATTCTAATTAGTATTATCTGTACCGACTATATTGCCAGTGCAATAAAGAGTCCCTGTAGTCTAAGTACCAAGAAATAAAATCTTATCCTGCATTCTAATTTAAAAATATCAAACTGATAACCCTGTATAGGGCTAATTTTAAACTCCTCTTGAGTTTAAAAGTCTTCGCTCCAGTGCAGATACATCTATAACACATCTGAAACAGCAACATTCGCAAAATTTTTATTTACGTTAAAAAACCTCTTTTTTGTGTGAATGCTTATGGTAAGGTATTTGCAAATACATTTCTGTTTGCTTCTTCCAAATTTTACCTGTATATATATCCTTCATCTAGAATGAAAACATAGCCCATTATCTTGCTAGGAAACAAAGTGAGACAGTGTATGATAATTTTGCTTGAAATGCTGTTTTCTTACACAAGTAATAAGGCTACTTTTCCTTACCTGGGAAGCATAAACTTTCCCCATACTGCAGGATGGCATTAACATTATTTCCTAGTGATAATGTGAATTTTACGATAATGAATGTTGATGTGCATCTACGTCATGCTTTGCAGGATTCTTAAAAAAATATCTTTTGCTCTATTGTCCTGACTTCTACCATTTCAAAAGGCATTTTGTTATGCTTGATCCAGTCTTTCTTTTCCTCCAACTCTAGAGTCTAGATCATATGGAACTTTGATAATTTCAGTCATTAGAGGGGCTGAATAATGTTTTCTTTCAGTTCATGTATGAATTGACAAAAAAGGTAGAAAATCTGGAAGGCAAATTACAGGAAGTTCAGCTTCTTTGCAGACATCAGCGGCAGCTGATAGACGTTGCAAATACTTTCAAAACGTTCCTCTAAAATACTTGTTAAAATTACTTATAATTTATAAAAACACATTTCTTCTTTGAAGTCAGCTGGGTTACCAAGTTCTTTTGCTAGGACAACCCTAATTTATAGAATTAAATCCTCGCCTTGATTATATAAATGGTGAAACTCCTATTCATTTTAATGAGGCCAAGAATTCAGATATATACTGTTTAGGAAAAAGAAAAGACATTTCAGGTTTTACCTATGCACCCACCAAGCTAGTACAGGGTTGGGTTTTTTACCATATATTTTCCAGGGTTTATTTTCCAGGCTACTTTTAAACTGTGGGATTTCCTTTACTGTCCACAATACATTATTCCACAACCCCATAGATCTTGTTCATGCTGGACTTTAAATCAGCTATCAAATACCCACTAGTATCTTCAAAGGCTTCCAAAAAAGAATGGTTTACAAGGGTGTTTTTTGCTTTGTCAGTATTATGATTTGTTATTCATCTTGTGGATTTTTAAGCAGATCCCTGTACTTAGTATTCATATTAATGGTCTTACTGTATTTAGCTGGGTGAAAAACATTCAGCACAATGTATGTAATAGTTACATTTCTATGATATACATGCTTGGTAAAAGCTTTCTCATTTTCATCATTTAGACAGGTAGGACCTGGTAAATCACGAGCAGCACTCAGAACAGGATGACAGTATGGTAGGGGGTAGAAGAAAATAGCAGGCAACTGCTGCGGGAGATTTTTTTCTGAAAACCCTGACCAATTGTTTAAATCCAAAAAGAGGCTGAAAATTATTATTTTTCCTTTTCCCATGGCAAGTACCTTGTTAGACATATCAGTAAAAGGCTGTGTTTGCCCTGCTCATTTTCATACTCAGGTTGAACTCCCTACTATTACAAATCTGTTTTGCTTTTAATCACTTTGTCCTCAGTACCTGGTTTTCTAAAGCTCTGGACCTTTCACAGCCTCAGCCCGCAGGGTCACTGTGGTTTGCATGTGCTTGGCAATACCTAAAGTAGGTGCAGCATTGCAAACTAGGAGAAGGAAGCACCCAACTGGGTGAAGTTGATTAGATGCTGTTTGAATTCTACTTCTTATCTCTGTTTCCAGTCTATGAAATGAAGATATGATAGTCTGTATTCAGATCCCTGTATATTGGTTTAAAAACCTACCCTTTGAGCTGGCAATGCAGCCGTTAAGGTCTAGTAACTAAGGACACAGGGTACCTCCATTGTATATGGGGCAAGGCAGAAATAATATCTAAGGACCAAATTCTGTTCGTGTTAAGGATGCAAGTTAACTCGACTTCATTGACTTAAATTAATTCAGATTCACATCATTTTACGTGAGACAGTTTGGCCCTCAGGTGGAATTTCTTCATTTGAATATCATTGTTCTCTGCAGCATATTGTACACTTATGTGTCTCTGTTCTAGCATTAGCTATAGTAGCTTAAGTGCCAGAATCAGTTCAGAATAAGAGCTTTACTGTTCACGATCTTTATCTGGAGGAAAAAAAAAACATCAGTTGACTATGTGCATAAACAGACCAAGGATTCCTGTTAGATGAGGGTAATAGTAATTTAGTGAACAGAATCAGCAGAGAAGCATACCTTTTCCATTACATTGCTCTCCCCTAAGATTTTACATAATTTTTCTGCTAACATATAGTTTCATGACTTGTTTTTCATTTTAACAGAAGCTTTTCTCAAGTTTAGAGCATATAATCAGTGAGAATGGCACAGTTTTCTCTTTTTTTTTTAATTTACATTACTTGCCAGTATCCTTCCCTAAACACAGAATTGCTTCTACCATTTCACATGCTTATGTGTATGCACATGCTTGTGCTCTGTTTGTTATTGTCTGGTACTGTCCCACACACACTCATCTTCTTTAGTATCTCAGTCTTTATACTGGAGCAGTAACCTTTTACAGGATTCCCTTTTACTCTGCAATTGTGCTGTTTGGTTTTTTTAAAAAAAAAAAAAAGGAGAAAGAGAAAGAACCTTTAGCTTACCTTGGAGCCTCAGCCAACAGGAGTTTAAATGTCTGCCATGAGAGAGAAAATTAAAATAATCCGTAAATGTACTTTGCAATCTGATCAATGTCATTTGCATTAATTTTCTTTTTTTTTTTTTGTTTCTGAAATGATCAGAATCATTTCACTTTCCCAGCTACTGGTTGCTTCCCATTAAAATACAAACATAACACTGCTCCATGTGGGGCTATGAAAACACAACTTTCTATGTTATTTTCGATACACCTTCAAAAAAGCCCTTGGCATGTTACACATTACCTTATTTGTGCCAACCATGTATTATGAATAAGAATATCAATGTTTTCCTCTAATACCTTAAAAATTCAAAGATATAAACAATATTTCTATAGCAAGTCATTCTCACCTCATATTAATTGCTGATCTTTCTGCTGCTATAATGATGCT
Organism: Cariama cristata; assembly: GCF_000690535.1. NCBI lineage: Eukaryota > Metazoa > Chordata > Aves > Cariamiformes > Cariamidae > Cariama > Cariama cristata. The sequence goes on along the minus strand of NW_009592925.1, from coordinate 130,182 downwards.
GTTTCCCAACATCCTGAACGTGTCTGTCCTTTCACTGAGGTCATAATGACTGTTAAATGTGCCACATTTCCTCTGTCAATTTGGGAAAAATGTCAGATTATATATCAAGGGTTTACTTTGATGCATAACTTTCCGTGAAACACACGTCACCAAAATAAACTCTAGTACCTGTCCCACTGGGAATGGGAACCCATAAATATGGACTCAAAGGTAATTGGCCCCCACAAGCCCACAAATATTACTATTCATTGCATTACCTAGAGGTTTGTGACCAAAGTTGTTGTTTTAATGGAAAGCCTTCCAAACTGGTCTTTAAAAAGATATGCTTCACCACTTTTATTAGTTGTTAATTCCGTTTTTAACTACCTATTGTTGCTAATATCCTCTTAGCTTGAAAATACAATCTCTTTGCCTAGTGACTCTATCCATTTTTAGTTCATTGATTCACTGAGGTTTTTCTTTCTTCACTGGCTTTCTAAAGCAGCAGAAGCTATAAGAAATTCTTAATTGTTTACTCCATTGTTTGTGCATTGGTATCAGCATTGACATCTGCAGGAATGTAAACAGATTTGAGATCTTTTCTTGTTCATTTATTGAAGGGAGCTGTGCTATGTTAAATTAAATTCCAAATATGGGTCAGATAAACTGAAATAATCTTTCTTGAGTTTGTTGTTCTTTCTAGGTACTTATGCATAGTTTTTGTTTTGGTATTAAATAATGTCTAGAGGCTTCAAACAGCATCAAATTCTCATATCACGAGAACCGGTGGTTAACCATACAACATGGGTTTTGTTTTTACTCCATTGTGCACTAAATCTTGGGTCTCGGAATTGGTGTTGTGTTTTCCTCTGACCAGGACTTCTTTTCTTCCATGGCTGAATTTTGTTTTGAGTTTTGGATGTGCTTAAAGTGTTGGAGATTTTGTGGAATCCTTTCAAACAGGAGAGACAGATGTGCGTGGCAGGCAGAGTACTCCAACCTCAGATATATACAACTACATGACAGAGTTGCCATAAGGAAGCCCAGACAAGATATATTTTGTAGGTCTTGCGTATCTGATGGCTGTAGCATGTATAAATGTGATAGATGCTTGAAATATGCCATGTATTCTTTGCCAATATAGAAGTGAATAATTAATTAGTTTCTCTGACATTGAGAAGCTTCTCTTAAATTCCTGTCTAAAGTCTTATCTCCGATTCGGATACCCACGACTGCACTTTTCTAATGTAAACAAGCAGCAAAGGTTTGTTGTACACAGAGAGTATCTGCTGAGGTTTCAGACTAGTATATATGAAGGAACGCACTTAAACTAGTCTGAACATCATTAATACAGGGCATACCTACTCATTATTTACTGCTCAGTTTTCTGGGGCTTGGGAATTCAGAGTTCAGCCAAACCCTGACACTGGCTCTTCTTCCTAAAGGTAGGGCACCATGTGGTTTTTCTCTTTGCATTTTGTTTGGCAATCCATATGAACATTTCATTTATTTTCTATAATGTCTAAATCATTAAAACAAAATCTTTCGGGTGCAATATGAGACTGACAAAGATAATTACAGTTTTAAAGCCTTAAGAGGTTTCATGCATCATATAAAATTTTACATTCCACCACCAATTTAAATCAATTATAATCTTTAAATCTATAATTGTGCTATTTAAAGCATTTTAAAGAGCACAATGCATGTGGTATTTCACTGTGTGTTCCAAAGTATTTTCACAACAGATCTATTTATTGTGTGAAAGCATCTAGAGGCTATTAAAAGATGATCAGAGGCATTATTAACTCTTTAGTCTGTCTCCTTAATGCAAGAAGCAGATATGCTTAAGCGTTATTTATCCCTTAGTCTCAGTTGTGCTAAATTTCTCAGCCTTTAGTCACAATAATTGTAACGAAGCTTGGAATAGATCATGCAGAGTGTCCTCATAATGCTAAACCAATGACTTCTTTGTGCTTGGGTGAGCATGCATTTTCTTTCATATTACAACAAGGCAAAGAAACATAAGACTTTTCTAATTTATTCTTTTCATGCTAGATCTAGATCACTGCACAGGTAAAGATGGTGCTCTTTATTTTTCATGCAAAGCCCTTTCTCTCACTCCGCACTTGGTTTGTATCAAGGGATTTCAGCACCCTGTTTAAGCTACTTTATTAGTTCTTAGCTGATTTACTAGGAAGAAATTGTGATCGTCTTTCAAAATCCTAAACCAGAAGTTTCAAATGAATATAGTTTTGGTGAGTCTTACCATTTTTATTCTAATGGGAAATTCTAACATCTGATGTTTCCAAATTTGTACATAAATTGAATGTTTTCCATAAAATTGCATTTCTGAACAACATCTTTTCCCTAAACTTTGTTCCACTGAGACTTTTAACTTTACAAAAATAAGAAAGCAGAAGTGAATGATTTTAAGTCAGTTGAACTAAAATATGTCAGTAATTTTGCTTCAAAAATATTGAGAGTATGTTCAAGGGCCTCCATATTTCCAGTAATTCTAACAAATTCTAACAAATCTTGGCTGCCTAGCTGTTCATCTTACATCCTCAGTATTTGGAAGAAAAAAAAAAAAGAAAAAAACAACCTACAAACAAAAAAACCCCACACAAAACCAACCAACGAAAGAAAGAAAACAGTAACTACTGCCTTTCACTAGCAATTACTGCTGGTGAAAATTTTGGATATTCCCATGTACACATCAATGCATATCAGATGGTGCTTAGTGGAACATTATGCTAATAAAATAGACTTAAATAACCAGTCAACTTTTGAGGGGGTTGAGGGGAGGGAATTTGCATGTCGGTTTTCAAACATATTTTAAGTGGGAGTTTTCTTGATCTCTAAGAAAATGCTAGTCTACCTTTTTTTGACAGAGAATATCCATTATTAGAGAAATAAAAACCATTTTTGTAACTTTTGAATGACTGGACACAACCTGGCTATCTGTCTTATCAACACAGAGCTATGGGTAAAGTCTCTCTGTTGTGCAGGGAGTCCTGCTTTGGAAAGATTCTTTTTTACATTAATTCAAAACCCAAATAGCCCATAGTACTAACAGAAAAACTGTTGTTGTTCTTAAACAACTCAGATACTTTAGTTCATACATTCGCTTGGGAATCCGCAGTGATGAATGCACTTGTTTCTTAAAGAATAGGCAATATTTCCAGTGTTTCTTAAAAGAATAAAAAATAAAAATAAAAAGGGACCCCTATGCCAAAGCCGCCTCTCCATTCTGCCTGCTCTGAAGAAAGGGCTGTCTTGTCCCCAGGTAGCATCCTTGAATTGTAAATGCTGATCATCTGCCTTAGACGCCTTGTGTGATTTGGAGATCAACTGATTATATGCAATGCTGAAACAGTAATTCCTGAACTCATAGAGACCCAAATTACATTGATTATTTCACAGACGCTACCAGGTATTCATATGTGGAATCAGTGCCAAAAATGTACCTACACAAATAAATTTCCTCTGCAGTTTTGCTGGCGGTGGTATTTTGCTTCAGGTTTCTGTTCTATGCAGAACAATAACCTCCGTAGTGCTGCTCAGCACTGAGGAGGTAACTGAGCTCCAGTGCTGAGAGAAGCAGTTCTGAAGTATTAAGGACAGATAGCCTGGTCCTGTCATCCTTGCTTTTGAATGTTGTCCTTGCATTCAGAGGGAACAGGGCACAAACCCTGTTTCATAAGCACTAATGTCAATGAAATTAATTGTCCCAAGTACTGAGATAACTGTGTAAGGTCTCTCCCCTCCCAGAAGAGGCAAAATTGTATACAGCACCTTTTTTCAGAGAATTTCCTGTGACAGTATTAGCTGGAGGAAATCATTTGAAACCATCCCCTTGGCTGCTGTTTTGCACTGAGGGGATGACTTTTTTCATGTTTGAACATCTCCAGCATGGACTAGCATGGAAGTCACACAGTAGAGGGGCGAGGGGAAAAAAAAAAAGGAAAGATGCTTCTAAAAGCAGTATGTAATCCCAGGTGGTATACAAGTGCTCGTGTCATTTGGTTGGTGGGTTAAACTTTATTTTCTAACTCTGTTCTCATTTACCATACTTTAGGATTGCAGTGGGATAATTTCAATAAGATTTACCTTCTCTTACCTATTAAAAATAAAGCAGATTGATCTCTTATTCCTGTAAGTCACTGGCTGTATGGCTGCTGAAGACACTTTTTCCTTTCCACTTTTTCCCCACCCTCACATTAAAATTTTTGTACTTTTCTGATGTGTAACACCAGAAGGTAGCAGCTCCCCTCCCACTTGTACAAATTAGGCATATCTCCAAATGGAGTTATTGTGGCAGGTGGAAGGAATTTGGCAGAGACTCTACATCATCTGGCATTGCCAGAATTTAGTCTCCGTTATTTCTCTGCACACCTAGAGCGTTCTTGGACACAGTACCTTCAGCGCAGCACCAGGCATGGTTGGTTGGTGGTGGGTTAGCACGGGGGCTGTGCAGCACTGGGCTTCCATTTCCAGAGGGAATTTTTGGCCAAATTGACTTGCTTACCTGGGCAGCACAAAGGGATTGAAATGAAGTGGTGAATCTAAGCTGAATGTGTTTGTAAAAGGCCAAGACCATTAAGACTGGAATAAAATAGATTGGTGGAGAGTGGAATCAGATCCCTGGGTATCAAGGATATTGAGTGGTTCTATCTTAAGTTACTGCATTAAAAAGCAGCAAAGAAACTACTACAAATGTCAAAAATGGAAGAGATCTGGCGTTAAACGTGATCAAGTATGGCACGTGTGGGGGAAATACGCTTTTATTTTTAATATTTTCCTTTGTGGGTGAACTCAATAAAGCTCTCGATGTTGAAGGTTAGCTGCAATATACATAATGAAAATGCTGTACAAGTGCAGTCTTTCACAAAGGGAAAAAAAATAAAATCCTGCATTA
>NW_009592925.1:111719-125254 GCF_000690535.1 Cariama cristata | reverse complement strand
TAAAAAAAGTCCCCCCCCCCCCCCAAAAATATCCAGAGAACTAGTCCAGTAAATAAAGGACTGCCACTATAGACTAAATAGATTTTGAGATGATAGGTCTTTTATTTTTGCAGTAATAGTAGAAAATAAAAAAAGCCATTTAAAAATCTGAATAATGTTTTTATGTTCAAATAACAAATATAAATTTCCAAACTGTTATCTCCATATTTCTTAATGGTAATGCATTCCCAGTTTTAAATCCAGCAAATACCCATTTTCATTCTAGAATTAAGTTATCCTATAAAGTAACAGCAACTGATAGTAGGAATTTATAGTGGAAAAAGCTATTATTGATTCTTAATGCATAAAGGATTCATAATATGAACATCAGTAGCAAAAGATTTTTGTATTTTATTTTCATATTTATTTGTAAAGTATAGAACTGCAATGGCTTATTTTTCTAAACTGAGAAAAAGTATAAAATGTTTTGGAACAGTCTTAGCTAAAAAGGTAATAAGAATAATAAGTGCTTAGCTTATTGGATAAAATGTGGTTTTCTTTAAGTAGAACACATCAAAATGATCAGTTTAGGATTTCTGAGCATGCCTACCATAGCTGAAGGATGTATACTTTCCAGCAACTGCAGCAAAACCAAAGCATTGCACAAAACTCAGTGCTAATAATCAGAGATGAACAAAGATGGACAAATAAGCAAGAATGATCATCCTACAAAAGTAATCCAAATTCTAACACAAGTTATTAGCAGTCCTGGCTAACTCCTAAATAGTCTTTTTAGGTACACGTGAAAAGCAATGAGAAATTTTACAGGGGAACAGATCAGCTTCCATTTCCCAAGCATTTTATTGTAAAAGAAATCACTGTAGGAATATAAGACTTTTAAACTTATAAAAATAACTCAATGTTGCCCTTTTAAATCGTTTCCACTGACAACCGAAGTCATAGTGGCATTTGTTCATCCAGATCCCAGTACACACATGTATTCATAATGATACATCCCTCGAATGGCACAGTTCTTCTGTGGTTGCTACCTGTCAGCGCTTGTACTCAAGAACCTTGAATATCAGTGACTCACTAATGTTTTATGATATTTTACCTCACTTTATGGTAGTCATTTATGACAAGACCAGAATGACATAAACTGCCATAAAGCAAAGCAATGCAATCACACAAATGACCATAAATCAAGGTAGCAACAGAAAAAGGTCATAAAAGGAAAGAAAATTGGAGAAAACAACATTGAGTTCAGATTCAGAAGTCTGGAGTTAGCAGCACCAAACTTCAGGACAGATGGATGTGAGCAGCAAGCAAATTCAGTGTTCCACTGATACTAATCATTTTCTCTGTGTGTGTATGCACTGACAGATTGTTACATAGGTGGACTTTCTTTACTTATAAACCCGTTATGAGGTACAAAGAGTTTATTGCAACTGTGTGCGTGGCTTTTTTCCTCCTAAAATGTTATCTTAACTTTGTCCTATACCCCAGGCAATTCCCAATTCACATGACCTTTTGAACAACTTTTCTATAATCGGCATCTGTCTCTGTGTATTTATCTTTTTTTTTTTTTTTTTTAATGATAAATGCATTCCTGTTAATCAGGTTGGCCACCTCTAAAAGAAAGGGATCATGATGTGCTTTCCTTGGAAGCCTCTTTTTCTTGGTCTGGAACAGAAGCTCCTAACCAGGAGGGGAGATTGGATGTTGAAAGGTGGTCAGATGGGAATTAGACAGAAACTTCATGGAGCTGGGGCATTGTGGGTGGATTGAGTTGGTAGCAGTAGTTTACTGTATGGTGGCCATGCTCATGGGGCTGTTTTATTGTGGTGTGGACGGGGACAAGAGGAGGACCACATGATGTCAGGCAGGACAAGGAGCTCTGCACCCGCCCAGAATCAGAGCCTAATGGGGCAGCAGAAGCTGCGTGCAATGAGGTGTAACGGTACGTATACCACACCTTAAAGTTATACTACCATAAAAATGAGAAACTGTTAGGGATGGAGATAACAGCATTTATGAGGAGAATTTATGGGCTGCTCATGTGGTATAAATATATACAGTACACAAACACCAGTGGGGATAAATTCCACTGGACAACCCTGTTATTTTAACAGTAACCTTGAAAATATTATGTTATTTAACCGAAGAAAGTGTTAAAGGAACAATACATAATTTAATCTCCTTCTCTACCCTGTACAAGTCATTTGTATATTAGCAGCAGTGATGTTTTAAGCATGTGCATTAAGATAAACACTGGTAGTTAATTGCATTTATTTTAACATCCTCGTGCTTCCCTATCCACACCCTTGTGCTTTCATCTTGTGTGCAAGCCTGTTTCTAATGGAGCTGATGTACTTTAAAAAACTATGAAGACATATTTTTATCCCTGTCCTTTATCTAAGACCTCTAATTCTTCCTCTGTTCTGCTTCTCTGTTTCCTAAGTCAGGTGCTTTCCTCTTTTGTAGTATCACTTGCATTCACAACTGCCTTAATCATTTCTAGGCATTTTTAAAATTCTTCCTTGTCAAAGGACACCAATGTAGTAAATGGATATGACAGAAACATAGCAGATAAGTTTAAAAAAAAAAAAAAAAAAGAGGATTTGAGCTGAGAGATACTGAGCAAGTGCATTTGCAGTAAGCTGAGTTGAGATGTCAAGCCATCAAATACAGAGATGCAGCACAGTGATGAGTTCTTCTGGTCCTTCCCTGTGTCTCTGCAGGACTCTGTGCCCAGGTACAGTTAGTTTCCCTTTTTGTCCCTCTGCAGGAGAAAATCTGGAATACTTGGGATCCCTCCAATCCACTTTTGAAAGTTCCTTTTCATAGCCAGAAGTAGTATCCCCTGAGAGTCACACTGACAGTGAAGGAGGAGATATCAGCAGGTCAGAAACTCTAAGGTGAAAGGAAAACATAGAAAAGTGGTTTGGTGGTTAACCAAAGAGGCAGTGCTGCAGTGCCTAGGTACACCATTTAATACTTTCGTGACTTGATTTCCCTGTTACTTTCCTATCTAATGCAGAACATAGCCTTTGGGAAATTGAATTGCCATGCCCTACACTTTAGAAGAAAAGTTGTTAGCCTTTCAGAGTATTTTCAGATCAAATTTTAGGAGTTATTTGCCAAGGTGTAAACTCACTTTCTCTGACTATACTCTTGCTGCCAAGAAAGTAAACTAGGACAAGCTAACAGAATGATCCAAGAGTAAAGAAAAAGCTGGTATCTTAATTTTTGATGCAGTCTATGTGTTCTCATTATTACATTGTTTGTATTACTTTTGATTTATAATGTAATTGGGGAACTATAGAAATGTTAATGGGAAAGACTGTTCTGAATATGACAAAGTTGTTTACTAATTGTTGCCTTTAACTTAGGCTAATTTTGTAGTATTGAAATATTTAAAAATGTTTTATTTCTTTATTTTTAGGCTGTCATGAAAGCGTTGTTTAGTTTAAACTCCATTCTCAGATGAGCTGAGCTTTCGCTCTCTTTAAAATTGGGAAAATAGTGCAAATTAAAAATTTGTTACACTAAGGTTCAATATCAAACCTTTAGGCAAGCCCATTCATTTTGTTAAATATTTAGATGAGAAATTCTTGCTTGTATGTTTATTTATTTATTTTTACAACATCCACCATGCTGCTCATTATCTTAGGGGAGATGGAGAATATTGCAATGATTATTAGTAAGCTTGGTAATGAGATTACTGAACCATTTGCAGTTGACTTTTTTGTGATGCATAATTACAGGGGGTTATTTACAGTGCCTTTAGAGGTTTTGGTTTTGCCTTTTAATGATTCACATTTATATCCTTTGTTCTTCAGGTAAGGGATAAGATTCTATCTCTGGATGTTTTGCATTTCTCCCTTCCCAACACCACTCCTCCCCCCCACCCCTGCATGAAATGAATGTCTGTTATACTTTAGATAGAAGTAAGAAGCTCTTATTCAGCCAAGTGATCCTCATTCTGCAAGCTGTTATATACTTGAGTAATCTGACTGATATTAATTGGGAATACTCAGGTAAATAGAATTATTTGTGCATTTGTCCTAGATGACTCTTCCAGTCTATGTTCAAGTCAATGGAGAGAGTCTCATCGACTCTTTTTGGCCTTGTCTGTCTCGTAAATATGATATATTAATAGAAAACAGTAGAAAGGAAGAGCTGCTTTGCAGGTCTTAAATATCTCATAACGGGGGGTTGCTAAGGTTGATTACCATATTGTCACATTTATTACTCACATTCTTGACTGTTAACCACTTTTCCTCCCAAATAGCTGTGATTGCAGCAATTTCTGAAGCTTTTGGTGGAGGATTCCTGATACGGAGGGAGAAAAAAATAAAATCTAAGAGAAGTGGGGCAGTTATTGGGATCAGGTACAAGAAAGCCCTTGGGGAACAGAAAACTACGGAATAAAGTTGCCCTGGTTCTATGTCTACTTATTCTGAATCACAGGCATCCTTTATTTAGAGATCCCATTGGTTATACATGTGAAAATACAGTATCTTTGCTTTCCTGTTGTCTTGAAGTCGTCAGCGTTAGTGAAAGGTCTCCCACTGACTCAGTGGGCTCTGTTTTATTGTCAGACACTGAAACCTTAAAAAGCTCCTTTTGTCTGCTTGTTTCGCCAGATTTATTTACAATGGGTTAGACTTTCAAATTCAGGTAGAAAGATGCAAAAATTTTAAACACCCGACTTTAATCACCTAAATAGGGTGCAGGCAAAAAGATGGAAATGGGTGTTAATATGTGACATTAAAGTTATGGCACTAATCCTAGCTATTATTCAGAAATCAGTGGGACATTTCATTTGTTAAAATTGCGAGTTCTGAGCTTCTTTTCATGTTTAAAAGCAGATCTGCATTGAACACTTGGAATTTATATAAATCCATAGTTAATTTTAAAAATGCCTTAAACACAAAATTTACTTTTTCCTTCAGCAGCAACCAAGTCACTTCCTGTGAAAATCAAAAACCACATAGCATATTTCAGTTTACTTACAAAAAATTAGAATTTAGGGAAACAAAAGGACAAGAAGATCCAGAATAATTGCATTTCCTTATGGAATAATAACAAAGCTAAAAAACTGTTTATTTTATCTCAGGAAGTGCCTATTGACTGCTTCATTATACCAAGAATAAAACTGCACCACAAAGGGATACATAACTTATTCAAGGTAATTTAAAGCCATATCCCAAACACACTGACTATAACAGAAATACTTTCTGCAGCTTAAACGATCAAGGCTATGGAGAGGCAGTGGAAGAGAAGGAAAATGATCACTCCTATTATTTAGCTTGCATTCCAGCCATGAACGGTAATGCTGAATTCACGTAACACAGGATTAAGAAAATAACACGCCCTTTTATTTTTAATGTGCAACATGTCCTTGCTTCCTTTGAGCTGAGGTTCATGTAAGCAAGCTCATAGGATTGCTGCATTCTGTTCCTTTTAGCACATTAATGCTCTCATACGAAACGCACACAAGGCAGTGACAGTCAACTTGTATACACCTGATTTCTGAAGTACTGCATCATGAAGTGAGAGAAAATCACATTAGAATATACCCTTTCCTGGAAAGAAAATGGTCTAAAAACTATATCGAATATCCAGGGTTAACTTTACTCTTTGAAATTACAGATTCAGCTAAACTGCCATCACCTCGTCGTGATAACTTGTCACACTGTTGGAATTTAAGCACCGACAATCTACTGGGAGTAAACGTCCTTATGTACACTATCTAAAGGATGGCTACCCTGGTGTTTCTACCAAGCCTACATGATCATATATTGATGCTAGGCTTATTTATTTCAGTGGTTCTGAAGTACACTTAATCATCTTACTAAGGTGTCCTATGTGGTACATAATTAATATTATACATTGACTTTGGAAGAAAGCTTTGGGGGGGATTTGGATGATCCAAAAGAAATATGGTAACTTCTTTATATTCAACAGAGAGTCTGTGTGGTAAAGATTGAGCTCCTCCATTTAGAAAGATGAGGAATGATGAGAATGTTTCTTTTTCAGTCCCTGCCCCTAACACTTGTAGATTTCTCCCAGTTTAAACACTGGTCCAGTGCTAATTTTTGCCAAAAGTGAGAGTGAAAAATCATTAATTCAATTTCTTACTGTTTTGCTTCTGGTGATTGCTGTCGCTTCAGGTAATAGCTTGTCTGTGGTTCTGACCCAATTCTTAAACCAGTCTTTCCGTACTCAACCAATTAATCTAATGGTTCATTAATTGCAAACATCTGAAATCATTAGAACCTGATTGAGCACAAAAGCATCAAATCCTGTGAAGCTGTGACTGCTTAGCCAGCAAATGGTCTCATTGCAAAGGAATGTCAATGTTTATAGTAAATGTAACCTAAACTAGGGTGTTCATTGACATATCCCTCCATTTGTATACAACGGCTCTGACATCTATCAGTTCAAGAGTGCATGATTTATCCACTGCTATATCCTGGAACTGACAAGCCAAAGATTACAGCTTAACCTACATGAAAGCGGAGGCTGTATGTATTCCTAAAATAAATATTTAGTAACTGACAAGCTCTGGTTAATATTAATTCCTGATAGAAAGCAGTCAATTTAAGCTTACTTCATGCCAAAATCTATTTGGATTTTGTAAATCATTTTTCATGAATATAGTCTAGAGAATCTCAAGAAAATATGTACGTGGGGGAGGGTTGCTGTATCAGTTGCATTTTATGTATGGCACATCTGCATTAAAGAGAATGTTCCATGGGCCCATAAAGCGGGGCAGACTTGGGTAAGGACACACACACAGTACTCTGATGGTAACTGTGAAATAGAGGCTTTTAATTAAGTGAATTTAGTGCATGTGAAAGATGCTAAATTTACCATTCTGGAACATGAAGCCTTCTGTTTCTCCATAGGGGACACAGCACGGGTAGTACTAAACTTCACTGCCAAACTGTATCATGGATTCCTCTGTCTCCTTGTCGTCTGGCTTTGATTTTTCTCTCCTCTTGGTTTGTTTTTAGAGGCTACTAATTGTTCTTCTGATAGATAAATAGGGGAAGAGATGAAAATTTCCATTAAAGCATTTCTGAGCATTGGCATTCTCCTAAATGTTTTCGTCTTGCTGCTCTGATGACAGCTGCCTTCCTAGAGAGTCTAGGCTGGGACCAACAGTTAGTGTTCTCTTCAGCGTGGGGAATGTAAGGGGGAAATTGTATTTTCCTGTTGAACACATGGTTTGATAAATGTTTTCATAGAAAAACTTACTAGACTCCTTAGTTTACAGTTGCGAGTAAGACGACTACGTGCATAATGCAGGTATGAGCTCATCCTACCTGTGCACAGGACAAATACCGGCCCTGCCTGAGTCAATTGTTAACTGTGCAGCCGTAGCACAGAAATAGTAAATAGTCATGGAAAAGAGCTTCACACCATGCAAGTATGGCTACTTGGCTTCAAACAGGAACAGATCTCCCATTTGTATAACATTTGCTTTCTTTTTCTCTTTTAGACACAAGGCATGTACACACACAGAGCTCCATCCCACAGTATTTGGTGCTCCCACCTCTCCATGTGGGTATTCAAAATGCCCCTACTTCTCTGGTTAATTTTTCTGGTTGAGCCTTTATCTGACCTGTAATTTTGAGATGGCTTCTGTTCTTTCAGTTAATTCTGTACTTGATTTCTTCTTACATATGTCCTTAAACAAAGATTAACTGCAATTCTGCTAAGTTGGTGATGTAGCAAAGGTGTGAGCACTGTGTGTTCATCAAGCAGACAGGATGATACTGTGAATATACTTGCCTAGGTCTGGACTTCTGATTCTTAAACTGTCTCTAACATATATACGCATGTGTATTCATCACTATGCTTCTATAAACCCTCAGTAAGCAGGAAGGAAAAGGGCTGGTTCTGTTCTTCCCAAACTGTGGTCCTTGCAGCCATAGCAAGCAGCCCACACAGTCATATTCAGCACTGTTTTTTGAAATATTACTGTGTAAAAGATTGATAATAAGGGTGCATAGTAATATTCAAAGGGCTTAAATAGCTGTCCGTTTGAGTAGAAACTTCCATCCCCGTAGATAACAGGAGGGGTGGCTTGGAGAGACTACCAAGCAGAGAGCCGGGAAAGAGCCAGGACTGAAAGATAATCAGGGAAGGAGCTAGCTGTGTGCTTCTGGCAATGGATGAGCAGTATCAGTAGCCCTAATGATCCAGGGCAGTGGCCTGAGGAAGTCCTTGGAGTGTGGTTTTCTTTATCGCTTTTACTGGACTGTCCTTTGGTAATGAGTTATGATCTGATGGTTTGATCTTTTGTATTGTGCATGGGGTTATTGCACCTTTTAGTTCTTGACAACAGTAGTAAAGCTGCCAAGTATTACTTAAAGTGTGGGAATGTTTATAAGAACTCAGCAAAAGAGAGTGCCTAGTATCCAGAGTGCTAACAGTACAAGAAACATTATCAAACATCTAGCAAAATGGTGTGCTGTGGTGCTTGCTGCAATACCTTGCTTTGAAATGACCTTTTCCTGCTGGTGAAATAAGCCTTTATCAGAATGCAAGGTCAGTAGCAATGTGAATACTGAAGACCACAGTTTCAGGGATTCTCTATGCTTGTACTTGAGGAGAGTTGCGTGTGTCTTTAAATATACATGTATGTTCACATCTGCTGTGGAATTACTTCAGATTAAATCCCAAAATGTGTTTGTTCTGAACATTAAATGGAGTGACATTATTAGTTTTTTGACAAAGTTCTAACAGAATCATAGTTCAAAATATGCAGTGAAAACATTACACTCCGCCATCATTAAGGTGAATTTTGTTTGCATGCTCTTTTCCCAGAATATTGATGTTAATTTTTGCTTAACTTTAGTCTTACAAGGTACAAAGCAATTTAACAGACTTGGTAACCTTTCATTAAAGTTCAGTGCAGTACTTAAGCATGTTGGGTGCATTAATTGTTAGCTGACAGCTATTATTTCTATGAAACCCTTTCATAGTAAAAATTCTGCTTGATGGATTGGATTTTACAAAATTTGCATTTCACTGAGCCAGAGTCAACCAGTATTTAGAGCTACAGTAGATGTTTAAATAAGAAAACAATAATTCTTTAAACTATTGTTAAATAGCTATTAAAACCATGAAACTTATTTAGGATAAACTCTTTATTATGGAGTTCATATCCCTGCAGTATTGGTTTTGACATATTACTATAACAAAGCTAGCTTCTAATATAGATAGGACTAAACGTCTACACCCAATCCTGAGTGCTGGCACAAAGCTGGCATGAAGATTTTTGAGCTCTATACTTTTAAATGCAAGGGAAAACCCAAGAAAATCAGCAGGCAAGAAGGTTTATGTGTTTTCCTAAACCTCTGTTTCAGAGATGGAGTCATATATATATATTTCCTACTCAGGATGCTGTTAGATGGTGTAATGCAAGGCGAGCAATTCTCTGAGGTGCCGGAGAGCATGGAATTTCTCAGATAGTAAACTCTGAAGACTTTAATGGATTAGCGCAGTTTTCCTGGCTACTGACTTTGCAATGACCCTTGCATCTAGCAGACTAAACTACCATCAGCACTACAACAGTGAGAAGAATAATAGAGCAGCAGTGGTTAGCAGCAGTGTTTACTAGGTGGGGTTCAGTACTGTGGTAGTACTAGTATGGAGGAGACAGTGAGAAAGGAGTAGAAAAAGATATCAAATCTCTGAAGCTGAGAGGAAGAAGAGCTGACAGAGATAAGAGGGGTAAATCACCTTGGAAAGAACATGAAAGTTTTGTGGTTTAGCCTAGTCTGTTACAAGCTGTTCCAGAAGAGATAGCAGAACAGCTGTGAGTCTGTGTTACAAAATAAAAATTAAAAAAGAAAGAGACAAAGCTCGAACACATACGGCAGATGAGAACATTAGACCTATCAGCTTCAAGATATCAGACTGAACATGTTGGCCTAGAGTGAAGATGCAGGGAGCAAAAGAGGAACAACAAAGAGGATCCCTTGAGGATACCAAATTATCCAATAGAGGGTGTGCTGAGGGAGCAATTATAGTAAGATGTGACTTGAGAGAAGCAAGATAGTAGAAAGTTTCTCACAATCAGAGCACTAAAAATTCTAAATTGAGAAGACAATCAATAGACACAGAGATGAAAGACTATAAAAAAGTAGGCGTAGAACACTAGCCTATGATCTGTGTTCTTGTATATACACTGATTTTTATCAATGATACACCTTTATTTTAGGATCGGTTGAACTTTTTTCTTAATGCATATGTCTGTGCATCCTATCTGATCACAGCTCCATCTGTGCCATCGTCCTTCCTGGTTGCTGATGTATTCCTTGTACTTAGTGAAACCTTGTGGAATAGAAATCTAGGAGTATGTTTCTGAAAAGGGTCATGAGCGTATATATGCAAGTAACAGCACAGATATTGCATTAATTTTTATCACTGAGTAGTTAATGTAACACTTTTGGTAATGACAAAATAAATTCATAATTCTTTGATTATGTTAAAGATCTGAATAAAAGTTGAGTCATGCCTACCTATCACTAAATCAATTGTGCTATAATTTGATAAAATTAGCCGACTTTAACTACTAATCTTAGATGCCTTATTAAATACATAAGAGTAGCAAGAAATGACTTAGATCATCAGTATTATCTCATCAACAGTGGAAAGAGAATGATACTTCTTTCCTTATACTAGAAATCTGATGAGGAAAGGAGAAAAATGGAGAGAAAAGCGACTTAATTATTCAAGAGGGAGTTTCCTCTTCAGCAAATTCGTCTCTCAGCTCAGCCAAATGCTGTCATTACATAGTTTTTAATTTTAGATAGAATATGGATAGCAGATCAGAGTTTTTAACAATAAAACTGCAGAGTCCATGTCACAGATAATGGTTAAGCATTTTTGCTTGTTAATTCAGGGGTCTGCCATAAGCGTCGTTATAGGGTAAGACTCCTTACACCCAAGTTCTTTGCATGTTCTCTTTACAGTTTCATTTTTATGCTCAAGAAGAGATAAAGGATAAATAACTCAATAATGCTGCAATTTTAGCAGTACTCTTTGAAGACCCATCCCACTGTCCTTTTCACAGGTTATTCCCACAAGTCCATTATCCCACAGATACCTTGCATTTGTCACTGGATGGGAATGAGCCCCTTGGGTTAAATTAGATCAATACCTTGACCTTCAGGAAGATCCTTTGTTTGTATCAAGTAAGCAATGAAAAAAAAATATATATAAAAAAATAGCATATTCATCATATGTAAGATACAGAAGCAATGTATGCTAAGTTTAGGCACTGCTTAGTAAATGGAGACAGTTTGTGGTGTAGAAAACACAGAAATCTGAGTAATTGTCATTCAGATTGCTTATGACCTCTTGGACATTTGTGAGATAGAGGATGATACCTGTCACATTTGCACTTTGCACTGAGGTTATCCATATGCAGAGAGTGATTTTCCACGACGTAGTATCCGTTAGCAAAAACGAGAAGAAAAAGAAAGCAGACCTCATTTAGGGAAGCTTCATTATTGGGTGTGGCAGAAGAGAAAAAGGTGAAAGATGTACAAAGGGATCATGTGAAACGGAGCAATGCAGCTTGAGAGATCAATTTTACATTTGTTTAAAGCAGAAAATTAGTCATATTTTCATAAGGGAATTGTCATGATTGAGTCCTAATGCTTTCAAAATTAAGCATTCCCCAAGGCGATGAAGACTGGGGAAAATATCTCAGCGGAAGTGCTATGCTTAAAAAATTAGAAAATGGCCAACCATACGTTCAAAAGATCTGAAATAAGTTGGCTGATCACTTCTGTGCTGCTGTGTGAGTCAAAGTAAGCATACCTGTCACAAAAAGTGCTCTTTGGATGTGCAACACACCTTGCATGGTCATGTTACTCTGGCACTGCACTGGAGGTACTATAATGGACTGGTCAGGAAACACGAAAAAATACAAGCAGAAATGTTAGCATGCAATTTGTTTGGTTCTTTGTGAAAATTGTATTTTGATGAAAAAGTTTTGAGTTATTCTATAAATGAAAAAACAGTAAGTCTCAAAAATTTCTGTTGAAAAACAAATTAAATTTCTTCTGGGTATGTAGTAAGATGGATTACAGGGATGCTTATGACAACAAGGTAACTCAACCAACTGCTTTGAAAATAAAGGAAAACATACTCAGTTTTACAGTCTGTGATCTTAATAGAGATATATTTTATTTCCTAACATAACATAGATTTCCAAATAAGTTAGCTTCTTTCTCACATGGCATTTCTATATCAGAAAATCTGTATTTTACTCTACCTCATTTGTAAACTAGTTAAGTAGATGCAAAATCTGTGATCCAAGTTTTGTGACCATTTTTTTTTGCAAAAAGGTGCTTGAGTAAAATTTACATTATTAAATTCAAAAGTCATATTTGAAAAATTTATCTTAGTTATCTTTCCTTTTTGAGTTCCTGAAAAAATCTGAATCATACCTTTCTGCATGTTGTTTCAGTTCTTTTAATCCAGTCTTCTTGCTTGAAGCACTATCCTTGTCTTTTTTTTTATTTGAAAGTGATTTTTGCATTTAAGCTTTTTATAGTAACAGTGAATCTTAAGCATGTCAACTGCAGATGTAGTAAGCAACATCTCTGAAACAGCCAAAAAGAAGTTTTGGTAGAAAGGCGTATTTGGCACAGGGTAATACCTTCAGCTTTGGTAACAAACCTGATTGCTGCTTACTTTAGGTCTGTCTTACTAGTTCACAGCATTCTTGATGGTTAGCATCATTCAACTTTCTTCTGCTCAAGAAAAAAAGCCAAAGAAAGAAATAAAAACTGTGATTGGTTAGGGTGTCCCAAGGGACATAGTCTCATAAGGGGTATATTCAGACTTTTTTGTGTTTTAGTGTAACTTGTATCTGCAGATTTACACCTTTAAATTTTGTACCAGTAAAGCTATTTTAAATACAAATTAGTGCTTCTTAGACCTTTAACCATATGAACAGGACTAGCAATCTGAAGGTGTAGAGATTTGTTAGGGGCAAGAAAGTTATTTTGATTTTTACCATTGTGAAGTTGCAGATGTAGATGTCTGGACATCAAAGAGACCACAGAGGAAAGCTGCCTTCCTGGAAAGGTTGCCACATGCTGAATTGGGGAGCTACACGTTAAGATGTGGCTTTAGTGCTGTATAGTTTGAGCTGGGTTATAAGTGATGGTCCTTGCTCTAAATAGTCTTGCAAATGTTTGTTTTACCTTTGACATAAGTG
Organism: Cariama cristata; assembly: GCF_000690535.1. NCBI lineage: Eukaryota > Metazoa > Chordata > Aves > Cariamiformes > Cariamidae > Cariama > Cariama cristata. The sequence goes on along the minus strand of NW_009592925.1, from coordinate 112,017 downwards.
AATTGTTTGTGTGCACTTTTGTCCCTTCTGAGTAAAGTTTCTCTCCTAATCACATGTAGATGATAAGAGGAACCAAGTCGAGCACCATCATCAGGTGGTTGTTGTACGGCTTCCTGATTGCCTCGGTGTGGATAAGCTAATGGGAATCAAATCGAAGTTTTATTGGGCAGTGGTTTTGGTATAGCATGACTATACAGTCTGTTCTACTGTGACAGGATAGAACTAAATCTTCCTTCCTTAAACTTGAGATGACCGAAAGTTTCCACCTTGAACTTGTTTTAATATAAATTTTTCCAAG
>NW_009592925.1:69018-111688 GCF_000690535.1 Cariama cristata | reverse complement strand
GGGAAAGATTAAGAAGAATTTATTAAATGTGAGAAGTTTCTTAAAAGGAAAAAAGGAAACATATCAATTTTTCCCTACTAACTTTTAATCAACCTCAAATTCAAAAGGCAGCTGGCATTCTTCATTGACAAACAGTAAGCCACTCCAAGAGTGTAATCATACTAAAATTCACAGCTAGGATAATGTACAACTAGAACTCTATCAAGCTTCTGTCTTGAGGAACTGAGGTATGCCTTGGAGGAATGCATTAGATGCTATGGTTAATTAACTAATTTAGTCAATCAAGTTTAACAGTGGTTTTAACTTTAATGGCACCATTACATTTTAATATGAAAATAACAGGCTGTATTCCTAGCATTCCCTGCAGTCCGCCTCCTCTCTACCATCCACTTTACAATTTGATTTTGATTTGTGAAGTCTTAAACCTGCTTATAATGTCAAGCGCATGTAATACAATATGTCTAGTGAACATTATACATGCTCACCTTACAAATACAGTTGCTTGAAATCTTAGCTCCTGACAGTGTGCATTCTTCAAGAATCGTTGAGTTTGCATATGTCCTTCAGGAAGAAGATGGTATAAATGTGTAAATATAAGTAAGCTAATTTTAAGTGTGCTTGAGTGATTTTCTCAAAGAAGATCTGGAGTCCCTGCTGCCTAGCAGAATTCCTTGTCTCATGACCCTACTATCTCTGGGGTAATGCATTGGCATAGCTGGGTCCTATTAGGCTGCAAGTAGAAAATGAAGCAAAGAGAAAGGTAGTTCACTTTGTAGTCATTAGTTTGCTGAAGGAAGACACTTTTCTCTGCTTAAAAATGACAGTCGTGAACCCTTTATGTGTTCCTGTCCCCATGGTAAAGTCCATGCTGGCTGCAGTCTCCCTCAAACATTTTTGGTGACATTTTCTACTTTATGCAATATAAATATTCTATGGATTCCCTGAATTTCTTGCTTTAATAGTCTTAGACAACCAACTTCTCCTTGTCTCTCTCTGTCTTATTTTTGTCTGATCTAATTAATATTAAACACTAAATTAAACATAACTGAGAAAATCCTACTCCCTAGTATGGCACTGCAACGGTTTCCAGTCGCAGCCCATCAGCAAATAAGTTGTTTATACTTGTGTGGGAAGACTTGTGCCAAAAGCTGGCAACAGGAGACAACTGTTGCCTTATTGCTAGAATAATTTATTGAGATATTGAAAACGTACCTTCAGGTTGTGTCAGGCAGAGAACTTATAGCTCTCCTTGTCAATGGGTTGCTGTGGGTAAAATAGAAAAAGTCTCATTTTGGGGTTGTTTTTTTTGACAGTAAAACCCTTCAAAATATGGTTCCTGTGTACAGAGGTGAACCAGAACACGGTGACCAGGTATACCAATACTTGGTCTATGAAGCATGAGCCCCATGTGGCTTATCCAGGCATCCAACTTCACAGCTGTCAAAGTTCAGAAGACTCTCTTTCTGCCTGGCAGTAAATATTTAGGTGCTAAGAAGACACCTAGTCTCCCTTGTAAACTCTAGTGACCAGGCTATTCTTGAGGACAGAGCAGAGGCAGACCCACGGGCACCACTGCAGCCCAGCTCGTGCCCGCGTGGCTGGTTGTCCCCACGTGGGTCACACCAATGAGACCGGGACGTTGATTGGAAGAAGCAGCCACAAAAGGCTGCAAAGACTTCAGGTGTCAGAGTGAAAGCTTGCTGCTGGATACCCACATCCAATTTGTAATAGATTTAATCTGATTCTGGAAAGGGACAGTAAATCATTGCTAAACAGTTATATGTGATTTTATTAGGAATTTTTACTATTATAGATACAAAGGCCATACTTTAGAGATTAACTAGGAAAGTTTTACAAGACAGTGGAGATAATGAATCATGAATTCTGTAAGGGTGAACATCCCATGCTGAATCAAAGTACAGCTGTCTCATATTTGCTCTGTGTGCATTTTGCTACCAGTAATTTTGTCATCAATTTTCATATTTTGTTTAAACATATTTGTCTTTTGGACAAGATAGGTCATATTTCACACATTTGATGAATTTTCTCCTTGGTCCAGTTTTACAGGATTTGCACTTAATTAATTGCACAACCTTTAATTCGACAGACTGAAACTACACAGCCATTAAAAACAAATGCATATACACAGAGGAATTTCAAAAAGTAATTGTTTTTATGTCACTACCATTGAAATTTGCAATTATTAAAATACACAGATAACAGCATAGAATATCTTTGCTGCTTATACTAAATAATGCATGTGCTTTTCTATGCATATTTCCAGGGTTTTCTATGGAAGTTGGGGTATCAACTCTGTACAGCAATGTTTTTACACAACCCCTGCAACTTTGTACAAATGCACAGCTTCAGCTTGCAAATGTGTTGGCAAATTTTGCATGTGTACTTTTGGAAAGATCAGCCTTTATTTAATTTTTTTGCAGGAATTATACTGCAATTACATTAATAGCTGTTGATGGAACTATTTGACTGGGCATTGGCTGGAAGCGCTGTGCTTTAAAGTGCTAAACAAATTTCATACTTCCAAAGCTTACAAAGGCTTAGCGAGGGGAAGACCACCTTTTACTAGAAGAGCTAAACACCGACAGTTGTGGCACTCTTAAAAGCTTCTTTAGTTCTTAGCAGACTCACAGGAGAGGACTACCTCACCCGTCCAGACAGCATGCTGTCTGGAAATGTGCCCATCAAATCTGTTTGTCAAGCCACCAGGCTTTTCCATGCCTGGTAAAAGGCAGACAGGAAGGAGTAGGCAAAGGTAAATCCTTGTCAGTTCTTTGTAAATGTAATTGTACTGACGGTTTGCAAGGCGCTTGCTTGTTCCCTAGCAACTTTGTGTACGTGGGGAAGAGTTAAACACATATTTCTCAGTGTGTTGCTTTTCCACTAATTTTGGCAATATGAATTTTTTTTTTCTCTATTGGCCTTTGTGTATATTTGGAGGTTTGTGTGCATAAGCTGTAAACTCCCACAAGCAATTGTGCAAGCCTTTGAAAAGAAATCTGTTACTGAGGACTGACTGACTTCTGAATTGGAGTGTAATCATGATAATTAATCTAGATCCTGACTTCTTTCATTATGTGGCTCTGAACAAATGTAATTTGTGAAACAAATTCTTTACAGACTCTTTTTCATATTGGTAGTGGTGAGCTGCAATCAGAATCTGACCCAATATCACTGAGCGTTTTGAGTGATCTTTTATGGTGATGATTATTAGATGGGGAATTTTTAAAGTATATATATCACAAATGACTCCGACTAATGACAGACATAAGAACAGTGATTTTAAGACAGATTTTTGTTTAGAGGAATGAATTTAGGCATTAAGCAGAGGCATACAACTCCAGTCTAATTTCTAGGAGTTGTCCCTACTTACACAAAGGATGAATTAAACTCATTTATCTTATTGAAGCCTGAGACAAAACGGTGGGGCTCACGTGTGCTGCTGATGGGGACTGGCACAGCTCCACTGACCACAGAGCAAGTTGGCCCAGGGTGCTCATGAGGTGCTGAGACAGATGTTTCTACAAAGGACAGATTCATATCTGTAAAACTGGTGCACGTAGTCCCACTCCACCAAAGGGGAATGGCCAGTAGACAACCTTCCAGTCCAGCTGTGCTTGCAGCGAGAGCAGACTCTTGGGTGCAAGTTTTATGGATCGGGTAGGACTCACTAAGAAGAAGGTCTGTCACTTGAAAAACCCGTCCCTGTGCAAAAGTGTCACCTGTGCAATGTGGAGATGGGTATGAAGACTGACTGTGATTAACCACACATGTGGCATACTAAACACACACACTGAGAGAAGTATAGTGGGATTCTGCTTGATTTGCTGTTTCTGTTGCATTAACCTGGCTAAAGAGCAGCTAAACACAGTGCAGTTTTTTAAGTGTAATTATTCAATCTGCCAGGTTGTTTCCCTTTCAGTAGCTAATATTCCTTTTCGCTTTATTTGCTGATGGAGTCACAACACTTCTACAACACTTAATGGTAATATTGATGCAGACAGAAATGCATCCAGAATGCTGTGTTAATCCATATTGTTTTAATTTAACAGACTAAATTTCCTGACATTGTTCCTTTGACTTCAGTGGAGTTACACCAGCAGAGAATTTGTTCCAGTGAGTTTTACAGTGTTACTGACTCAGTAATTTATTACTATACACATCTGCTCACTTAACTGATAGAACCTATGAAGACTGGCATGGTGGTTTAAATTGCTCGGTCTCTCAGTACTAGTAGCAATAAGTCTTTGCTCACCATTATGTACAGTTTTCTGCTCCTCTGTAGATCTTGAAATGGTTTATAAATTTAGGGTGAGACTGTGCCTATTACGGTAATTGGACAGTTCAGGACTTCCACATAGGTCCTCTGAAGTACTCTGCTGCGTGGGGGGAAGGGGTTCATTTTGCAGCCGTTGCTTTCCTGCGTTGGGCTGTTCTGCACGGGACGGGGAAGGGGAGCTGGTGCTCACCCTGCCTGGTCCTGCCGCAGCCAGGGTCAGCCCCGTGGTGCCACAAATGCTCTGTGCAAGCAGTGCTGCAGAAACTTGCCCAGGCTTCCAGAAAGTTTCTACAGCCATTTAAAATGTGATCACAAGCAATCTGAATCAGATGGGTTCGTGGAACTGGAGCATCTCCTGGCTCCAAATTTCACAACCACTGACAGCAGAGAACATCCCTGTATCCCTCCAGGATCGGCAACGCGAATGGAGTGGTCTGCTCCTAGCAGAGAGCACTGGCCTCAGGTAGAGGCACCATTTGTTCTTTTTCGTTCCTTGTAACAATTTACAACAACTTCATACTAGTGCAGTAGAACAAGTTACAAAGGAGGAGTTAGAATTCAGGCTGTGTCCTGGTGAGTTTCTCATCTTTGTTCGTTGCAGATGTTAAGTCATTTTGAGATGCAAGTCATTTCATTGAAAAAGCTTTCTTTGGGGCTGAAATATAATGGCAGGAAATTAGCTGTTAATCCCGTCTTTTCTTGGACAGACTAGACATGCATAATAAACTCCCCCTTTCCTCCTCCCTGCTTGCCCAGTGATTCAGTTTGACCTGAAAGAAAACATTTTCTTCCAAGAAAGACAATGTTTATGAGGTGCAACCCTAGTTTGGCTCTGATGATTAGAGACACATGTATCAACCTGTGCAAAATCTGTGATGGCTGTTTAAAATGAACCCTGGTCAGGAAGGCTGAGATCACAAACCCTATAATAATCAAAACACCACGACTAGCTTAACATGATATTCCAAAGTTGCATCCAAACTCACAAACCTTCTTTATAACCCTTGCTCCAGTTGAGCACAACAGAGACAGTAAAGCTCTGTAATTTGCCTGGGAAGGAGCCACACCGCACCCCTCACACTCCTTCCTCTTGCTCGGGGGGATCTGGGGGAGGCACGTCCCAGAATTGGGAATACGCTTGCATTATTTTTGTCTTCCAGTAGATTCTGGCTACTTGCATAACCCCTGGAGCCTGTCCTCTGCTTGGCAATGCTGCCAACACGCTGTTTGAAATGGGCAAAAACAGGGATATGGAAAGGTTAGAGTTGTCATTGCACCCAGAGTTGGAGACCTCTTTGTTTAAGAGATGGCTATATATTTGTCGATACTGACTGTTTTCTATTAAATTCTCTAACAGATTTAAAATGAATAATTATATTTTTCCAGAACTAATCAGAAAAAACAGCAAGCATGATTATACGGTCTGGTGAACAGGTATCAGATACAATTTTCACATTTTCTCACATGTATAGTAGACCATGCGTCTCACTGGTAGAAAAGCTTAGACTTTTTGTTTCCCCATTCTAACACTCATAACTACTTCAGCTCATGCTATAATAGTTTCTTGGGCACAGGTAGAAAGGGTGTCAGTGTGAAGAGACAGTTATGTTATTTTCTGCTTATGCAGCTGAGAATATTTTGTTATTTCAGAGTATTTCAGCAAATGAAAGAGACACCTTTGGGAAATTGGGAGAAGTTCTTCCACTGAGCAGGAACATACATTCAATCTTTAGTTCATTGCTTCTGGTGGGCAAGCATTAAATCAGGTGCTGTGATCAGATCTCTGGCAATTCCTTCAGCTTTTGTTAGCACTCCTTGTTCCTGCCTCAGTCAGAAATCCTGAGAAAATGAAAAGTGATAGGGAAATAAAAAGTTCATATGTGCCCTTCTAATTGTGCAGCGAGGGTACTGTAATGTAAGAGTGGAGAATATTGTGGTGGAAACTAGAAGTTTGTGGAAAATACAAGAGGCGTATGTGGAAGAATGTGTTAGATAGCTGCCTGGGAGAGAGGGCAATGTTCAGTGTTGCTTCTCTCCGTGTGACTGTAGGTTAGGCATTTAAGGTTTTATTCTTTAAACAAGAACATATACCTCTGTCCCAGACTTTTCAGGTTTTCCATGCCAGACCTAAGGAGACACCCACACTGAAGTCAGTGGGCACCTTTCTTCCTCCAGTGATTCGATCCCTCGTTGAATTTAGTACCCACGAACCACCATGAGACCTTCCTGGGCACTATATAAACAGGGGAGTATGGTAGTAGACGTGCCAGGTACACTGAACTGTATGGCTCTGCATTACTGCTGTCACATCGTGTAAGAAATGCTCCCTTTCAGTTTTAAAGCATTGTGCTTTATTACTGTTCTGACTTATCTCTAAATATAGCGATGCCGGAACATCTGCTTATTTAAGTAGTTCCATTTGGTCCTAAATCCATCAGGTTCTTGTAAAAGGAACTTTAGTAGGTCCTTTCTTAGTGAATAGCTGGGAGTTGCTAAAACTCCTTGGGCTGGGAAACAATATTACATACTTTAAAACTTCTCCATTGCATTGATTAATTATTTTTAAATAAAGAAGCTGCTTTGAAAGTTATTTTTAGTCAAACCAGTAGGACTTGAACAGAAACTCATATGCCAGGCAGCAGCCGTGTGAAATGTAAACTGAGTTATAAACCTATAGAAAATGGATTTTTATTATGGAAATGTAAACTGTCCCCTAAGCATAGCATGGGGAGGTGATGCTATAACAACATACTTGTAAGTAATAAACAACAGCCAGTATTATATCAGATGACTGGATACAGCTAGAAATGTATCTGTTTGGGTGTTGAATTATCCCCAAATTTGAATTATGGGCATATAATTCAAATTATCCCCTTCCAGCAATATAAAGTCTGACAGACATATTTTTTTAATATACTTCTTGTGCTGTTTTGCATTATGTCACATCCTCCAGCGCTAAAACCACAGCTTTCCTAACATGATTCATCAGAAATCAGGGGGGAAAAACAGTTGAGATCTGATATACTGAGTACTCTTAAATTACATAGCAGCTTCAAGTATAGTGTATGAGGAGACAGAAGCAGAGTGAATAAGTATGTCTCAGGCTGTCATGTCCGTGAACTGGGAAACTCACTGGCTCATTGAATCATTTCCTGGTACTTCTGCTCATCCATCGATACAGAGAGCAACCAGACTGGGTTTACAGAGATGAAAGCCAGAGTAATTCAGAGCCAGCTGTAATTCTTTATAAAACATACACTAAGTATTTTTGTTGACTCCTGCATGACATTTCCAAGGTGGCTGGGAAACCAGGCCATTTGTTACACAGAATCTAGATCAATAGAAAGCACAGAGGAAAACAAGTAAAGTTAACATCCAGTGGAAAGGACAGAACAACTTCCAAGTTTGCACATCTCAGATGTGCACAGTGTACATTTTGAGGGAACATCCTGTTCTTCAGGACATTGTATTCAATTACTGAAAAATATTAAGCATGAGGGAAAGCTACTGCCTTACGTATATGTAATTGTCAGATTTTACCACTGTGTAGAACAGAAATGTATGCACACCCTTTTTCTTCTAGCTTTTCTGTGCAATCGCGATGGCTACCTATGTCTTTGTAATGCATATTCCACAAATATTTTGTGTCCTCTGACACACCTGAATTCTCACCTTCATTAATGCTATCTGCTTTATCACCACAAAATTACTGCATTTTAGCTTATAAGAGAGCATAATACACGCTAAAAACCTAAATATGTATTTTTCATCAGACATGATCTATCAAGGATAAAAATAATTTGCTATATTGGTTCTCAAATAATCTCCACCAAATTTCATAGTAAAGGGTCTTGCTGACTTCTGTGGCTTGATGACTCAAGGTTTACAGGGAGTCTCGGCTCATGTTTCAAGATCTGATTTGAGAGCAAACTTTTCAAACATACCTTGCACAGATTCAGGACTTCCTTCATCTCTTCATAAGGATCAAGTCTATTTCCACTTGCATTTTGTGTGCTGTCCTTATTCTGAAAAGTTTATATCCAAGCTTTCAATGTATTCTACATTAAGAGACGGAGGATAAAAATATTAAACTCCATAGGCTTGTCTGTTTAAGATTACTACTTGCTAAGATTTAAAACAATTAACACATCACCTGGACTTTACATGTAAAGATTTAACATTTTGATAAACAGCAAACTCATCTACTGCTGTGCTAGCTATTTTTAACCCACCTTGTGAGTATGCTTTTTTTATTGCTTTATACAGCATATCTGATTCTCTAAAGCACAAACTAAAAAATCTATCCGGCTGTCATTTGCTGCATAGTGCCATCTATCATCATGCAGCTTGGCAGCTGTAGTGCATGAGAGAGAGGAGGGAGCTGAAGCAGGAGGCACAGTCAAGGACTTTCACATGTAACACACACAAAAAAAAAAAAATCCTTGTCACAATTATTTATGGCCCTTGCTGGGGCACATAATAGGACACATAAAACCTCTGTTTCAGTTTCAAGCACCCTCACATCCACGCTCCCTTGTCGAAGTTGGTCGCAGGCAGTTTTGCTTTACACATACAATTTCCTGAACAATGCCGAGCACTTGTGAAGTGACAGTGACAAATACTAGAGATGCTGGCTGCAGCTCTGCAGGCTGTTACAGGAGCAGTGGTGTCAATAATCAAGGAAGGCTGCCAATGATACCAAAATGCCAGTGTGATATTCCACTTGCTCAACCAGCTATCTGCAATGCTTTTATTTTGAAGTTACAGGAAACTTCTTGTGTCCCTGTAGTTCCAGGCTGTAAGGAAATAAAGTGCCAGAGGAACCTGTGCCAAGAAATAATTTTTCATTATTTTATCTTCCTTGTAGTTTGATTTTGCAATAGCTAAAATATTGCTATTTCAGAGTGGCTTAATGAATATTTAGCAGTCTCCTATTAGTGTTAGCCTGGTGTGAAGTCTTTTTTTTTCTTTAGGGCCTATCATATCAGCCCTCTGCATGGTGTTCTTGACTTTGTCATTCATAGTGTAACCTTTAGTTCAGGTCCCAGCTGATGGATTTCATAGTGACTCTGTCTGCTGCCTCTCTAGATGGCAGGCAATGGAGAGATGTGCTGCTAAGGAAACTGTGCTTTAGATAATTAAACATAAAACTTGGGTCCAATTCAATAAATTGTCTTGCTTGCAGTTTCTCAAGAAAGAGCATAGACAGATATTAACCTTGATGTCCCCATTAAAGTCCTCTGATATACTTTTTATTTCCTATATCTCATAGCACTTCTGATCTCCAGTGTTAAGTAGCAGACTGTTAAATTAGCAGAAGAGAGGCCAGGATATGTTTGCTCCTGTGGTACAAAACAGTTTTTGAAGGTACGATCCACAAAAACACCAAGAATACAAATTAAACAGAAGCACTTGAAAAACACACCACCTTTAAGCCAGTACATTTTCACTGTTCTTCATGCAGCCACAAACAGCATTCAAATACACAAAGTGACTGTTGTTAAACCCACCTATTAATAAATCAAGATTGCATTTAACTAAATGAAATGCACCTGACCTCTTCCTGAGGCTGTAGGAAAAGGTGGTGGCTTCTAGGACAGCTTCAGTAATTTCAAATGTTAAAACATGCCTAGAAAAAAGGAAAGATTCAAAAGACCAAGTTAGCAAGAGATGAATTGTTAGGTTTTTCTGTGTTTCAGTTCTGTTGAAGTGAGTATGCTGTCAATAATATACAGAAGTTCATTCAAACTTGTTTCTCATGACTGTGTTCCCAGAGCAGTTGCTCTCAAAAGGTCAAAAGTGCTTCTACATGAAGAAGGCTTGCTTTAGGAAACATCGATCCTGATAGCTCAGTTATGTCCCACATCCATCCTATTGTCCCTGCTCAAGGAGTGTTACGAGAAACTGTTCACATATGGCAAAGCACATCTCTGCCTGTGACTTTACATTCCACCATCAAACCTCCGTCTAATTCTATACAGAGAGTTCCTGTTGAACAGAGGTGGTCTGGATCAGTGTAAGCTGAAACAGCTGTGTGCTCTTTACCTCATCTGCACCAAGAATCACAGCTGGTTTCTGCTCATTGCTTCCTCCTTCACAAACTAATTAAACAGGTACAGATGTGGGTTTTTTTTTTTCCTCCTGCATAGCTGCTTTTTAAATTTCCTGTCTTACTTGGATTTCTTTTCTCACCTTAGTGAAAATAGGAATGGGGTCAAATGTTGATCAGCCCATATTTACATCCATTACTGTTGTTGTTTTCTTAAACTCCCTGAAAACTGAGAGAACTATAGTCTTTATTGTGGTTTCTACCAGTAACAGCTATATAAGATGAATCTCCTAGATCCAAGTGATGTACAGCGTCAATGCAAAATGTTGTCTTGATTCCTATGCAAAGTTATGGAAGTTAACATCATTATGTGTGTTGTAACAGTCTGATTAATCGAGTGAAGGTGCTTACTTGTAGGAAATCTAAGATTATGGAGCTTAAGTGGAGTTTTCTCTGCAGTTCTTCGTGAAACCCACAAAATACCCACTGAAACTCTCAGAAGCTAGCAAAAACCAGGTAGATTGAGGAGAGCTGACTTTACATAGCTTTGCCAGTGTTTGCAAAATATGTTTTGCTTTTTCCAGAAAAGTAGTAAAGAGTGGACGCATTCTTCTGCTGCGTCCGATTTGATCACTGCAACATGTTGTGAAATAGGACTGCTGTCAATCAAACTAATTTCTCATTGATCACTTCTTGTCTTTAATTTCTGTTCCTTTGCTTCTACTTCCTACATGATTGTAACATCTTATGACACTCTTTGAAGAGGAAAAATATTTTTGTTTATAGTTTATAGATGTGACGTAGAAGAGACTTAAAAACAATGAAAAAAATGCTTTAAAAAAAAAAACAGATTATATTGGTAGTTAAATGAAACCATATTGTAGAAATGTCCATGTAGTTTCTGTTTATTTTCAATGCAGTAATTTTCTCTTGAGCTTCTTGCTCTGGTGTCTGTTTCCATGCAGTTTGGGCACCTTTAGAATTCTGAACTTGGGGATATACAAATAATTAATGTTAGCACTAAGGCTTATCTAAGGAGCAGAAAAATGGAAGGCTTTGGTCGTGACATATTTCATAGGATTTCCCTTTCAGCATCTCACTTTTGGAGAAGTCTCTCTTTTATGGTGCTTTTCTCTTGTTTTCTTATTCCAGGTTTGTTATTCAGTGTAGAAAAATGTTTACTGCCCTTTTTTTTCTTATGAATTACAAAGTTGTAGAAACATTGCACAAAAAAAAAAAAATATTTGTCACGGTCTGGGTATGTTGACTCTGGACCAAACAGCCTGAGTGGGACAAAATAATGGTTCATTGGGTCATTTGGGAAAAAGCACAAATACTGAAACAGTGTGAGGTTTTTAGGTTTTGGATTTTATATAACTGGGGTAAGGTTGTGAGTAGCTATAGAAACGATGTTGGTATTCCTCAGTGTGGTTCGTGTCATAAAATTGATCTTATTCTTCAACCCTGTTCATTGAATTTATTTCATAATCATATAGACGTGATTTGGTTGGCTCATGGAGATAGAGACCACAGTTAGCAGTATACATTTAATACCATGGCCTTTAAATGGGCATATTTGGAAACTCCCACTTCAAAGAAAATCTGCCCAAGAAAATTCTTGACAACGCTAATATATGTATACTTGAAAAGCACAGGGGAAGGGAGGTACAATGAGATACAAAAACTGGTATACTTGATCATTTTCTTACAAACCATTCTTAATAACTGTGGACAAAAAATATGCAGTGTATTTTTATACTTCTGGGTTTCTACAAGTGTGCTTAGATCTTCTTTACCCACTCTGAGGTTGTAAATTACAATATAATGTAATATTAGATGATAAAGATATCATTTAACATTTACATCAATAGGAAGAAAAAAATAATGCCATAGTACCCCATCCATTCCTGTGCACAAAACTGGCTGCCATCTGAGTGCATCACCTGCAATTTTCATCAACTAAAAAGTACATTCTTGTGAAAGGGAGCCTTTCAGATTTTTAGAAGACAAAAGATTTTTATTTACTCTACAAATACTTTTGACTGCATGGCTGGCTAATGACTCTTACACAATCGGAGCTTTTCAGTGAGTTATCATACAGTGTTTTCAGTTTGTTTTTTTTAAATTAGTATTTAATAAACTTTAAGCCTATTTGGGATTTTATTTCTTGTGGTGCCACAACACATTGTTCTTTGCTTGAGATTGACACCAATTTAGTAAGATGTGGCAAACATACAGCTACCAAGGAAATAGTTTCCTTAGCAACAAGGAACCTATTGACAACACTCAATGCAGAACCCACTTTAACCCCAATCTGTGGAGTTTCTGCTTCTCTGTTTTCTGGCTGTTCTTTGCAGCTGTATAAATCAGATGTTTTATTTTGCTCTCATATAAACACAGGCAAAATCATCTTCAACGTGTGTGAAAGTAGGAGCTGGTGAACAACTGCTTGTGCCATCAAAACTTTTGAATTTAACATTGCATGTTAACATTTAAAAATGTGCCGTGTACAAGTCTGAGCTTAAGTTACACTAGCTGTAAGCTGAGACCAACTGACATATCCAAGATTTAATACAACTTAATATAAAATAATAGAAGGAAAAGCAGTCTTGATGTCTACTGCTGACACACTTTTTTGGTCACAGGATATTTATATGCCATTGATGTAAGAAGCCTGTGTAAATGTGACATTACGTTTTGTACTGACAAAAATAGTGGTAGAAAAAAAATAAACATTCCACAGTCTTGTGTGGAAATTGCTCTAACTCACCTATCATGTAAAATAGCAATAACAATGTATGACTCTCATTGTTTGCTGGGAGAAGAAAAGGCTTAACCTGTTTCAATGGAATTTTGGTTTTAAAAAAAAAAGTTCAATACAAGTTTAAAAAAAATTATTTCATTGTAACATTCAATGTTGGTTATATTTATAACAATTGTCTTAGTGCATCTCTTACACATTCTCTGCTTTTCTGATGTAGGCCCCAATATTTTATGGGATGGCCTAGTACTAACGATGGTAGCCTAAGCCCAGAGGATATTTGAATGCAAATCCCTCTTCTGCTACATGTTTTCCGTGCAAGTCCCCGTGGACTCAGTTTTCCAAAGGGACTGTGAGTGTTCCCAGTTTGGAATAATCACCTAGAGATCTATTACGAGGATATGGTTTTTGGAAAATGCTAAATACTCATCTTCTCAAAATCAGATCTCTTTAAACTGTTCCCAGTTAAGCACCCAAATCTGAAGTATTGCATATGCGAGAAATCCCACGAATCTTGGCCCTAACATCTCTAGCAGTGGAGCAAAGTGCAGAGATGGCCAAGGCAGAAATAACCCGGTTAACCCAAAACCTGTGTATCACAAAACCTGCTTAGCCCTGTGCCCAAGGTGATAATCTCTGCTGAGACACAGCGTAAGTAAGCTTGGATAGTTTTCCAAGCCTAAGACAGTATTTCTGCAAAGTCTGGATATCAGTAACTCCCAGTTAAGCTGGTGATGTAGGCACTGCCGTCCATTGCATCATGTGAGCTTGACCTCTGTATTTCCATAGTCCTTTCACGTGCACAGGTTTTTATACTGATGTGTGTTTTAATGATGTTTGAGGTAACGTAATAGTAAAGCCATAAACCCTAGTATTTAATTTACGTGTAGACTAACTGATTTCTAAGAGGGCTCTGGTCCGTACAGAATTGACAGTCAAGAAGGGAAACAGTAGTATATTTGTTTAAAAGCTATGAAGTTTAATAATTAAATATTTTTTTAAAAAAGAAAAAGAATACAGGAATTAAATAAGGTTTTTTGCCATGCTTTCCATAACAAAAAGCAGCACTGAAGTGCTAAATATTGGCATTAGCATAACTTCCAAATAGCTTCTAGGTAGAACTCAGTGGTTCATCTTTGCTAGCTTTTAAGATTTGGGGCCAAATTTTCAATAAAAGTCTTTTACAAAAAGTGCAGCAGCACATATGTAGTCTTAAAAGAATAGGTATTACATTAATTTTACCATGATTGGTTGCACTGTTTTAACACTCTACAACAAAAGGAGAAAATTACAAAGGTGAAAAGAAAATCTGTTCTATTTCAAACATGAGAATCAGCAAAAACTCTTTCAAATCAATAAGAATCTTTATGATGGCTTTGGTCATAAAGATCCAGTTTTGAGAATAAAGCCATTTTTCACTTGTACATGAATAAACGTAGAAGTTACCGCACATATATCTCTAGAAATACATTTGAGATCATTAATATTTTCCTAAATTAAATTATTAGTTTGTCTTTAGTCCCACTGATCTGAATTAACTCAGGATAGAAGCTTGCTTTGTGCTGGGCACTTGGAATTTATTTTTTTCACAAAAAAAAAAAAAAACTAATATAACACTGTAAAAAAAAAAAAAAAAAAAAGGTGTATCCTGAAGGACCTGACTTGAGTATTCATCAGCTTTTGTCTTTGTTTTGGTTTGTTTTAAATTTCTGTATCCCTTTCTGTACTCAAAAATGTTAAACCTGTGGCATCTATTAAAGAACTCTACTCTTTTACTTCTAAACTGCTGTAATTAAATTGCTGTATCAGCAGTTCTACATTGTGCATCTCTCTCATTCTGAATGGTTGCGATTTGATTATCTTTTCCATGAACCCTAGCAATTCTGTGGATATGCTTTTGTATAATTAGATGAAGTATGGTCTGAAAACCAACAATATTTCCTAGCCACTGGTTTTAGGAATCCTTGCTAGAAAGAACAGTAGTGATAAACTGATTTTTTTACTTTTATGCAAATTACAAGTATTATAATCTACCATATACTTTAGCATCAGTTGTTCTTCAATTTGAGAAAATGCTGATTTAAAGCACAACTTAATACAAATTATTCAGTGAAGCATAATAGTCAAAAAAAAAGAGAAACTTCCTTAAAATTATCACATTCATTTGGTCAAAGACAGACATAGTTTCATTTAAAAAAAAAAAAAAACTTTCAGCTAGGATAGTCTTTAAAAATATATATAAAAAAACTTCTTACCTCTAAAATCACACTATTTAATAGTTTAAGAATGTATTTGTAAATATATACACGACATGTAATATAGTGTCAAATTTTGGGCTTTCCTTACAAATCTGTAATTTGACTTTTAGTAAAAACAATCAATCTAGTTACACTAGAATAACAAAAGATAATTAAAGCATAATTTATTCCATACTCTAGTTTTTCTAAGACTAGTCACTAAAGTATTTCTACAAGCTTATATTGTAGAATACTGGCTGCATCCTGAGGCTGACGCTTTGCTGACTTATGCACAGAACACGTACTGGTGGGGCAATAGCAGATAGCTTTCTTCCAAATGACCGGTGAGCTTGTTTCAGTCATATGGATCAACACATTTTCTTCCCTGTTGTATGTACGAAAGTTTGGGTTATCAGTCGCTCCTGGATGTGTCTCTGATCCCTGCTGCCCCTGCATCTCTTCCTTTGCTCTTTAAGTTGAGAGCAGCAGAGTCTCTCTTTATTTTTTCATGTCCTATCACACAGGGCACAGTGTCAACACTCAACATAATAAATACTAATGCAGTCAAGCCAACAACTAATTTCATTGGTAACTCATCCCAAAAGGCAACTAAAAAGCCTATTTTAAAACATATGCCTTTGTGGATGTCAAATAGTGATAATTTCCAATTGACTCCTGCTGGATTCAAGCAAGTGAGTTGGAAGGGAGTTAACTTAATCCTAATGCAGGTTTCTTGAGCCATTCATTCCCTCACACTCAACCCAGGTGAGATTTCTTTTTTTCTGGAAACAGACATTTCAATTTCACTCTTTCATCTCTAGTGGAAAACGATGCCAAAAAGTAGCATTAGGGATACGTTAGTACTTCAGGTTTTCTGACACTTATTAAAAACTCCATATGACTACACTGCTGCCTGTCGAGGTCGCTCAAGCAGAAACTCTGTGGCACACAGCCATTGAAAACTGTGGATTAGGCACTAATGAACTTGTGTGACCAGTCCCTTTGCCTTTTAAGCTGTAGATGCTCCAAAGTTCTCTAACAGTCCAAAAAGAAGGGGGTGACAAAGGATATGCATCTCTTCTGAAGTATTTTCCAAATAATGGAGTGGAGGAGACATCAAATTTTGCAAGGAGACCGTGGGATCCCCAAAGACAGATTCTGCCAGGGCAGAAAATAGCAGCAATAAAAGCTTAGATCTGCCAGGAACAAGTATTGTCCAAGCCAGAGCATCCTTCTCCCCATGGCCCAGAGCAGAGAATTTATAAGAATTAATAGTCAAAATAAGAGTGGCTGCAGATTTCTTCATCAACTTGAGTAAACTTTGCCAGGCTGTGATTTTTAAACAATAATGATGATACTGTCTCTGTGGCCACCCAAATACAGAGTTCAGAAGTAGAACTGTTGCTTCTCAGTGACCAGGGCAGTTTGTATACCATCTGGGGAGTTTTAGAGAGGGCTGGGCTATTTGTTGGAAGAGGAGCTGGGAAGTTCTTCCACAAAGTATCAAACATTGCATCTCTTTTTGCAGTATGAAATCCTGGGTCTGGGAGCTGGTGGAAAACAGAGACCGGGACTTACTGAAGTGGGAGAGAACTCTGATGTCAGCTTTACATTCACCCCTATGTGCATTGCTTCACAGACTATCACCACTCACTGTAAGAAAATCTGCGGCTTTTTGCCATATCACTTCAGTGCTCTGATGGATCACACCAAGTCTTTGGTAGCAATCACCGAATCTCATGGTTATCTTTGCTACATCCTACAGGAGTTGAAAGTGGAGCTCTTTTATTCTCTGGCCTTGGGATTTCAACCCACATTCTTCACTTCACGGGAGGTTCCCTCACCCACAGCAGTTGCCACAAGCGCTCCCTGGGGTCCCAGGACTAGATCAAAAGCAAGGGCTCCTAGTCCTAATCCTCAAGCCAATTCCTCAATTAGTCCTTGCCCTGCTGCCAGCTTGATCCACTGCCCATTGGGCAAGGGAGTCATTCTTTTCTCCTCTTTCTCCAGCTCTTCTCCTTCGTGCCCTGACTTGACTTATGCTCACTTCAAGAAATGTTAAATAAGCAAAACCCAAAAATGTCTGAAAAATTTAAGCAACTGCATTTTGGTAAGAAGAGTCTTTGGGCAAATTAGAAATGTTGATTCCTACTATTGCATTATTAAGAAGAGTATTCACTGTATACTGGGAGAATTTCATCTTATCCATATGCATATCTCTGTCGCTTTCTGTTTTCTTGATAAAAATGCCAACCTGATTCAAGCGTTATGCCTTGAGCAAACTGCACAAAAATATTAACATTTCATTAATAGAACATACCCTACTATGTAAATGATGATACATGACAAGTTCCTCTTTATAGCAGTAATTGCTAAATGCAAGAGGGTCATGAAAGCTGAAATTTTGGTGAGCAACAGACTTGGGACATGTGATTGTACTGTAAGCTACTACTTTTACTAACAACTGAAAAGAAAATCCAGTGACTTCTGGTCTGAGTTGGCTAGAAATTACTACATGTTTCTGAGGTTAATGAGAGAGGAATTAAGCACATTCACACATGTGGTATCTCTGAGCTGTTTCTGTAAGAGCTGTTAATGTAGGACAGAAGTAATAAACCAATAAATTAAAGGTTCTTAATTATCATTAGAAAATATTGCTATCTTTAAATGCAGATGCAAGCTGGGGAAAAAAAGTAAAGAATTTTCTGTTTTCAAATTAGCATGAATTAAGAAAAAACACAACTCAGATTTTTCTTTCTGTCTAGTTTTAACTGGGGAAATGCTGAATATGCAGCGATTTTATTTTTTTTTAACATTAATAATAATAGGAAATGGTAGATAGTGGCATCTCAGCACAATTCTAATTTAATGAGAAACAATGAAATAGTTTTCCAAAGGGGCCTATTTAGGTCCAAGAAAGGGGGATATTAAACTTTCAAGATTTATTTTACTTTCGTTAAGGTATGCTGATGTGCGTTTTCTATGCCTATATACTATCTGCTGATTAGATCTTTTATAATTTCCTTAGTTGGAAGAGAGCTGATATTCTTCAGACTGGATAATTTTGAAAAGGCATCAAGCAGGTCACTTTTTTTTAATTGTGGTTGCGTTGATCTACGCTGCAAAACATTTCCTTTGGCTTTGTGCAAGATGATGTTGTGAAAGGAAAGGAAAACCAATTCTTGACCCACTTGCACAAATCTAGATGTTGTGGAATTTAAAAAAGGAGGAGAATCATAACCCAAGAAAACCCAGGGAAATATCATAGAAGCTTCTTCACACCTCTGCCAGAAAAATTCAAACACAAAGTGAACACACCTTGCAGAGGGTCAGATAAAAAGGGAAATTGAGTCACTGTGAGGTTGTCTGAGTGTCTGCAGAGTAAATCTGAGACATCACTTTCTGCAAAGGAATCTTGCATGAGCTTGCCAAGATATAATTTGTCTTATACTCTAGTAAACTGATAACATATATTTTCAGGAAAACTCCTTACAGAAGCAGCACCTTCACTGCCTTACAGGAGCAGTAGTTAGGCTTCTGTTCTCCTTGCTGAGCTGGGCCTCCAGATATAAAGTTAGAAATGTCCACCTGGAAAGCAACCTTGCCCATGAAGAGCTACCATGAAACTTCTGAACTATGACTCATATGAGGCACCATAGTGACATATCAAAGTGGAAATCTTTTCAGGGACAAGTGTTCGTTTTTTTTTTTTTCCTCCTTCTTTGCTCTTAGAATTTATTTGTTAACAGCAGATAATTTTCTATTAAGAAATCATACAGTTATATACCTGTTTGGGGTTTTTTTCTGGGTGTTTTTTTTGGTTGTTTTGTTTTGTTTTGGTTGGGGTTTTTTGTTTGTTTGGGTTTTTTTTTTCTGAAAACCAATTTGATGGAGACATTGTAGCCAGCCCTGGACCAAGCGGAAGCCTGGGCCTTATCAATAATTCAGTGAGAATGCATATGTACCTGGAAGAGAATGGTGCTTGGGCATGAAAATAAGGACGCTAGATACCTAAATTAAAGAATATTTACTGTATAGTGTACATCTTACAAACTTGCACAGTGACTGGAGGCTTTGCTTTTTTCTGAGTGCACATAATAGGCATGAAGGAATCTGTTTCTAACCTCCAGTGTTTCTTAGACATGCAGAAATAACAGTGTACTTGACTAAGCCATAGGTGCACAAATCTGCACCACGTAGCTAGTTAATTGAAGCATGACTGCATGGTTTCCTCATGGGTTTTTCTGATTTTAAGAATAGAAGATATAATAGTGCTGTTGACTGAAGGCACAGGTTACTTCAATTAGTGAGGGAATCTGAGGAAAGTATTTTCTTCAGTGATCAGTAAGTGATCATGAATTGTATCTTACATCCTTCGTAAGTCCTCTTTGTACATTTTTTTTTAGGCTAAAAGGCTTTAAACCTTCCTTAGGAAGAATATAGAAATTCTGAAATATTGGAAGCATAACTATTATTATAATTATGTCAATATAGTCAAATATATTACTTTATATCTGAACTTTATTACTATTATTTAGTATTTTAACACGTAACTAGTACTGTCCTAGTTTCTGTAGCATTCTATGTTTGTTTCCAGCCTTTTCCTTATCCTGGAAATCTGCAAAGTAACATTTCCTTGTGACGCGGTTAGATCCATATACTTAGAAGAAAATCATATGACCCTAGGGATGGCAGGAGGCTCCAAGGTTTACGACCCATGTTCTAATACCAGGAATGGCACAGGCTTTGGGATTTCACTATCGCTACACACTATTTATTACATGACAGTAATACTAAGTGGGGTTTTTTTCCAAGAAATGTGTTTCTATTATTTAGCTGAGATTTTACTTTGTTAGAAATTCCTCTTATTTACCTATTTTACCTGATTTCTTTGCATAAATTTGTTATATCTTCCCTTTACTTAATAGTCTATCTCACATACGGGGTGAGCTTTAGTTCTAATCATACGATCCCAAACATTAGTCACTGCAGTGCTCTGGGAAGGGTTTCAGGGTGCACTGTTCAGTGCTGAACAGTTGCTGCTCCCTAATTAGGTTTCAAAGTATGTATTTCCCGTAAGTTCAGCTGACTAGGGGAGAAGTGTTTGGCCAGTTTAGGTTAATAAATAAAATAATTTTTTCAGGAACTGCAAGAATGATGATTTTTGATCATTCCTTGCTGACTTTGTTTTCAGTGATTCTGTTTGACGTTGAGAGACCTTTTTGGGTAAATTTCAGCAGACGTCATTATGATAAAAAAATAACATATATTTGTATTTAGAGCACATAATTAACTATTGGAATTAATATTTAAAACATCATTTGCTAGTTTCCGTTTTCTGTAATGTCTCGTTAGTTCACATCATCTTTTTTTGTTCCAAAGGTCTATGTTAAAAAAACGCTCTTTCTTCCGAAGGACACTTGCTATATAATCCTTTCTTAGGATAACAGGACCATCTGGTCCCATCCATCTCTCTACAATTTGATGCTGGGTTAATTGCACCCTGTCAGCATGCATGATTGACACTGTGTTTTCTCTCTTCACTAAGAGTAGTCTATTAACAATGCCGTTTGTCTGAATTGTAGGAGATCTTTTCACAGCTGCTTGTGTGGGACCGTATACTCTTCCTAAGTTTTGCTATCAGCTATTACAATAAAAATACAAAAAAAGTAAATTAATAATAGATATTCTCACATTTGGTGGATGGGTGCAACCCAGTGTATTGTTCTCTAAAATGAAATAAGCTGGGTTTGAATCAGTAAATTAGAGGGTCCGTTATTTCTTTAGGAGAACAAGAATGGGCATCTCTCTTCATCCTGTTGTTATTGTCACTGCAGCACACCATGAATTAATGGGCACAATTCCCCTGACTTCAACTAAGCTATATTAATTTATCCTAGCTTTAATTTGTCTTCATGTTGTAAAATACTTAATACACAATACTTCTAGTTTTTCTGTAAATATAACCAACTGCATAACAGTCAGGGCAACTGCTTAGCATATCACATGTGATCTTGCTGCCCTCATGTTAGCAAATGTTAGACAGCTAGGTCTATCCTGATGAGATGTTTACTCTATTTTAACACTTGGATCTCTGTGTGTTTTACTTTGTTTAATGCAAAAGGCTCCATGTTGTTTCCACGCAGCTTCATGCGAGGTCTAACAATAAGGCCCAAGATCTATCACAGGAGCTTTCTGTTTTGCGGTAGGTGTTCTCCTGCTCTCATGGTACCTGATTTGATCATTGATAGACAACCAAGATTCACCATTTGCCATTAAAAGAAATAGGCCAACCAATTCATAATTTTAAGGAAAGCCAGTTTAACAGCTCTATTAGTTTTACAATTCAGACTTCTGCAAACTTCAATTTGCTACTTCTAAGGCACCTGATTGAGAAAACTTCAGATTCCATAGTCCTGATCTTTTATGGCTTTGCACTTTGTGTTGCCGGTACACTCATGCCATGAGGGTTTAACATTACAAGATATTGTTTTGTGTCCACTTACTACTTATTTTACACGCATTGACATTAAGCTAAGGAAAATTGTGCATTGTTTTCTGAGGCCTAGTTTCTACTTAGATAATATACTTGCACTAGGACTTCACTGATTAAAACTTCTGCAGGGATGCAACAAATAAAGTATACACAGGTAAAACAATATGCAACGGTGAGCAACATGTTAGAAAATTTAGAAGGAGTCAGCTCTCTACCTGGTTGGGAATTTTACACTGGAAAACTTTCTGATTGGCAATGCCAGTTTCTCCAGACCACCATTTTACCAAGAACATAATGCTTTTTTTTTTTCATGTCTAGTATCATCTGGTCAAAGTAAGATAGAGGCTAATTCCAGAATACCCGAAAGCTTATTAACAGCCAACATACCCCTTCTCACATCCAGGATGAATGCTGTGATCACCCATCCATCAGATATGCTGGGGTGGGTGGGTATCTCTAACCATGGAGCTGAAGGGTTGCTCTGTAGCCCTATGGTTATACAGCCAGTTGAAATGCAGGATACACTGGCTAAGTTCTGTTTGCACAGAGTGATTCCAAAAGAAGAAACTGAATGATCTCATACGTGTAATGTCTTTGTAAAACCACAATGCAGGGCATCCTGAACCATAGTATCCCACATCCAAGCAGCTGTCAAGACACTTAGCTAACATCTGATTTGGGGAAAGTGCTTTTTTTAACAGAAGAGTGGCATGAGAAAAAGACTTGGGGTTTATTTTGATTCAGAATAGAAATTTTTCTTACCAATTCCACTTTTGATAACTTTTAATTTGTTATTTTTTGGTGCTATAATTTTCTTCTTCCATAACTTCAGCAAACTATTTATAGATCTCCAAATCCCAATTCTCTGGTACACACAGTTGAAAAATACTTCCTTATCTTCAGTGAATTACGCCTTTTTATAACATATGTGCGTATCACTTGCTCTAAATTCAGTCTCATATACTTACAATACGAAAATGTTAATCTGAACCATTTCATAAAAATTCTTTCTAGTATTATTGGTGGTTATTTATGTTATGAGAGAACAAGAGATAGGTCAATGTCTCTTTGTACTAGATGTTATAGCTATTTTTTTTAAAAAAAACATCCCCTTCTCCAAGGATTGTTCAGTCAGGAGCTCTGGTTTTGATTGTCACATTCTAACTGACAAGCCAAGTGCTGTTCCCAATTGTACTGTAACTAAGGCTGGAATGGGGCTCTTTGTTTTCCCCTTAGATGTTGGATAACTGGCACATTTCCATGTATGAGGAGATGTGAAGACTCTGCGATATTATCAAACATCATTTCTAAAGGAAATGACAATTCTTTTTGTTACTTTCATTGATACCTTTACATGGCAGTTGCTATAATTTAATGTAATTTTATCTTTCACTTTTTTTATTCTTCTATTGTATATATATTCATGCTTCCTCTGATGATAGTTTTTATTGCAGCTTCTGGTTTTCTTATAGAGAAATTAACTGACTACCTTGCTGCACCTCAAGAGATATGACCCCCTAATATGCTTGCTGGATATTTTTACATCTCAGACTTCTCACTGATGAAGCAGTAAGATGCCCTAAACATTTCTATTCATACTAACTCTGTCCCCACCATATTCTGCAATTGTCCTGAGAATAGTAGTTCATTGAATTAATCTTGTTCCTAGTCATCAAATTATTATAACTTACTTTCAGCAAATACAGTAACTACTCAAAAAACACATTACTTTGTAGAGCTGGTTGAAATATTGTGCATATACAGCAAATGCAACAAAATTTGCCACTTCACTGGGTTTGAGAAAAGGAGAAAGAAATTCCCCCCCTTTTTTTCTGCTGTAATATCACTAATTACCTCATTAGCAAAAGCCCATTCCATCAACAAAAATGTGCTTTTTGTACATTTCATGCAAGTGACCTTGAAAGTTATATATGAAACAGAGGGGGTTTTGCACTTGCTTTGGACCAAAAAAAAGCAAATACCTGATGATGCAAAAGATAGCAGAGAAGAAATAAAAAAAAAATCTAGCTTCAGACTCAAGACAGTAGCACTGCGCTCTAGGCAGCAGCAATACTGGCTGTGCCCCTAGACTTTGGTTAAATTCCTCTTGTCTCTGCATCCTTGGGCATGTCTGTTCAGGCTGATTCCTACTCCCATTTTCTACCTATGATGTTAAGTTATATTAGGAGATCTTAGGGGCACAAAATTGTTTTTTATTATCTTTTGTATCTTGCCTTGTAAAATTTATTTGAAGTGTCTGGTGGAGGTTATATAGGTATGATAAGGTGTGAAGTAGTGTAATATTGCATAAGTCGATTAAAGCATGTTGATTCATACTAGCTGAAGAGCTGTCCATCACCATGAATTTCTGTCTATAGGAAATACTTTCTTTCCTGGATTCTGTGGTATGATTGTGGAATACAATGTCAGAAGCAGTGGCAGCCTACTGAGTAAAACAGTTCATTGCAATGTAACGTGCACAAAGTTCTCCCAACTCCACAGGTATTTCCAGGTTCTTTGCCTCATGTTTTGATGCAAGGTCATATTCACTCATGTCCACCACTACGCAGTCGTGAGGAACGTAGCCGTAAAAGATGTGATCATAATGTAATTCACGTACATGTTTCTGCAGTACAGTTGACAATATAGTTATCTGCCAGTCTGGATAGATCCTGAATACCTGGTAGATTACAAAATTCATAATCTGCTCACTTAGTTCTCTTCATTTTGTGCCTTGGCAGTTTGAACGGGTTCCATTCTTGAAAATATAAGCCACATACTGACTGAATCCTAGTGATATACCTATATTACATTGTCAGAAGCTGATATATTTGATCCTATGACAAACAATTATATATAGTGCTAGGCTACTCTGTTGTATTCTTCTCTTTCCCATGTACAGAAAACATTCTTTATAGGAGTTGCAATTAGGATGATTTTTATTCAATAAGATGGGTAAGAAAGTCTCTACATTTTTATGAATCAATATAGACTTACCAGCTAAGAATCTGAAATCAAAACTCAGAAATCAGTCCCCCCAACCAGGAGAGAAAATATGAAATATTCTTGGATAATTTACTATGAAGTCTAAAATTCACAGAAATTCAGAGGGGGAACTTACTTAGTTGTACTCCAGGCAAAATCATGACTGCATTGAAATCAATGGTAAAACATGCTTTTGATGGAATCAAAGCCAGAATTCCACTGTTGTTTCTAACACTGATGAAAATAGTGCTTCAGAATCAAGCACTAAGAGAATATAAATGGCCTCTCCATCTGCTTTTCAAGAGAACTGATCACCAGGACATTGAAGCTTCATAGAGAAGGGTGTTTGCAGCCACATTCACATTGGTACTCTCAGGAAAGCTAATGATTATTAGCTAAAACTGCAAATTTAAATCTATTTTGTAAAATAATTTACCTTTCTGAAGTTTCCTATGCAGATAGAATCCAGGTGGTTTGGGGTTTTTTTTCCCCTTATAATTTCATACAAAACTCATGAGCTCAAACTTTGCTCTTGCAAAGTCTAGACTTTCAGCTTCGACAGGGGCTCATGAGCCGGTTTTTCTCATGAGGTAAACTGAAGGGGAGAAAGCATCCAAGGAAGAAATGATCAGCTTATGCTCAAGTTTGGTCTCTACAGACATGGGGCAGGTTGACCTAGTTGGCTTGTGAGTCTGAATTAAATCAGAGCTAACAAAACCAGAGGAGAGGTAGCCAGTTACTAGTGGGGAAATTCAGAATAGTTCTGTCAGTGCTAATGAAGATACTCTGAGCACACAGCAGTGCAAAGCCCAGCATTCAATTTGCTATTGCTTCTGCATATGAAGGTTTAAAAAGCAATCAAGTAGCAGGGATTCCTACTGTCTCATCTCCCCTCCCTAAACAGGTACAAGGTGCCCCTACCTGTGCTTCCTTTCCTATGCAAAGTATGCTTTTATTCATGGAAATCAAATGAGCGATATAGTGGTGAGGAAAAGAGTGTAGGCAGTAAAACATAGCTTATGGGATCATGCATTCCTACACTAAAAATTTCTATGTAAGAGTATTTAGCAATAGATGAAGTTTACAACAACATGCTTTTTGTTGTTGTTGTTCCCCAGTCCAGAGACTGTAAGGTTTCACTTTTCAGTACACAGTCATTTCTACAGTGCACTTTCATACTGTCAGAGTTGCTGGAGAAGAAATTCAGCCAGCCATTAAAAGGTGGGAAAGCATCCTGCTGTTATGTATATGAGAGCAGGGCTTTGTCTTGTCACATGTCAGATACGCAGCAGTAGAGGGAGAGAAAATCGTATTGGTATATGATGGAGTTTGCAAGATGTCCTCCAAACCTTAATTATTGGAATGTGTCCTGGGATAAGTGATGCTGTCATTGAACTCTGATTAGTTCAGAGGCAGGGTGGATGCAAGAGGGAGGAAACATAATGTCAGACTGGTTAATTAGCAAACAAGAGCAACCCAAATTGTACAATCTGATGAGCAATTTGTCACCCACTCATTTTAAATGAGAAATGTGGTATCACTTTGCATTTCCTTTATGTTTTCCATTTTTGGATCTCTTTATATGTGAACTAACTTTGTAACTCCTCTGTGGGGTAAGGAACTGTTAGTGTTCTTACCACTAGGTGCGGTAAACTCAGGGCTGAGAAGAGTAAGTGACTTGCCCAGAGGTTACACATCAAGATCGCTGGTGAAAAACCTACGAGTCTGAACTGGCAGCCACATACTCTAACCTGGTTTAGAAATAAGAAAATATGGTGCAGAAAAATTAGAGAGATGGAGAAGAATGCAAAATTCAAGGTCAGAATATTTTATCTGTTGATTATACTGTCCTCAGCATGTTCAAGGTTTCAGTTCATTTAGCATTTCTAGTGGGCATACAAATTTTTAGGACATGAGCTTGAGGTAAATATATTTTGTGCTATTTTGGTGATACAAAAGCTACTGAAAGCTGATTTCAACTACCAAGTGGGAGTTTCTGTCTGCACACAGATATTCTTCAGTGACACGGTGCTGCCAAATGGCTTCTCTACCACCCCTTCTCTCAGCATCAGGAGTCTGCATGGGGGAAACCAGCACCAACGCACTATGCAGTCTGTAGGGTCAAAACAACCACAGAGAACTGCGAGTAATTTTACTACTGCAGGGACTAGGCTTGGTCAAAATCAGAACAATGCTAAGCATTCTTCCTTCCACCTCTAAATTCCTGGGCTGTATCTCAGACATGACTTAGGACCATTTGTCAACGTTCAACTTCTAATATACTTGTGAGCCATTCTTCCTGACATTAATTATTTGAACAATTCTTGATACTAGTTATTTGAACATTTCATGAAAGCAAACCTAGCTCTCAGTAGACTCTTCTTTCTTTGTAAATGCTCAGTAAACATTACCCCTTAAAATGGAGAAGGGTAATCAGCCAAACATGTAACTTGGAAGGTGTTCAGCCAAAGAAAACAGTAAAATCATTTCCTATTGTTCTTTCACAACGGGAAGATTTTTTTTTTTTTAGCCTTTGAAAAGTACAGAGTACTTTAGCATCTCCTGGATCACTTTTGAGGACTTGCAGCTTCTGAAGGAGTCCTTGAGTGATCTCACGAACAAGCAGTGCTTTAAAGCATCATATCAAGCTTTTATAATAGTGTCTTCAAGATGTCTATTACATTTAAAGCCTGAGGAAGGGCTTGTCTTTCTGAAAGTTAGTCTGTCTTTTTCCAGTCTAATCAGTTGATCTAATAAAAGGTATTACCTCCACCTACAAACTGCATATTTCTCATATCTTTACAGCATCACAGCCGCCATGTTATTACTATTACCACCATAATATGTGCACATGGGCATGAATAACCATTTCCATAAAGTAATAAGAAAGATCAGTTCAAGCATTTCTCTCCTTAAAGAAGAGGAGGGGGAAAAAAGGCTTTTAATTCTAGAACAATATGTGTCTTAAGGGTAAAGATTTCCCGTAATAAGTCCCCTGCTGTTATAGGATTCAAGAATTGTGAGCTTCCCTGAACTCTCCTGCTTTGTCCTTGTGGTACCTAACAGTTTGCTGCTCTGTCATTTATCGATGCTTGTTATTGATAAGTTTTTTGCAGCCCAGAGTTTATAGGAAGTGTGGAGCAGATGCTTTGTGGGTCTTGATCCTTCAGTAGTCCCTTCCTTTCTGCATCAGTATAACTCACAATGTGATAATGACATCTGGGCAGAGAGGGAAATTTAGGAAGAACCTCTTTGTATTCAGAGCCCTAGAGACTTACATATTCAGAGCCCCTGCATGAACTCAGCTGAACCCAAAAAACAACATTCAGTGTTGCAGGGGATCCTGGCAAATAGGTTTCTGTGACATTCCCTGCACGTGTTCCAGAGGGGTCAATAACTCCCCACTACCGCTTGTTCCCCAGCATAGTAATGAAATGCAGAGTATCTTGTGAGTGATTGTATAACAGTCATAGGGTAAATTTTGTTTTTCTTTCAATAATTTTAACCTGGTACCATACACAAAATTATTACATGTCTAATATGATGCTAATCCAAGCTTTGCACATACATGGAATGAAAACTGCAGAAGTAACTTGGAATATGAGACATGGCTAAATTAAAAAATTACATATATAACAAAATAAGGGAGAGGGGAAAAAGGAGTTTTTCTCTAAATCATCCTAAGTTTCTTTTTTTAAATCCTAAATCCTTCAACAGACTTTGCCTCCAATTCCAGGTTAATTTGACACTAGAACAAATACTATTTATTTTGTAAAATTTTGGATTAGATTTCAGGTACTGAAAGCAAGATGTTAGAAGTCAAATCAAGGTGAACTTAACCATCACCTAGATGGTTGAAAGTTAAGTCATAACCATTAGGATCTCGGCTAGTAAATCCAAGTTTTGAGGGGTTTTAATGGTTGCTCTCCATTCTAAATTTAAACATAGGCTGGATACATACATCTCTAGGTTGTCTGTCCGTAGACAGCCCCACTGGGGCTCTCCCTCACTTGGTCCATGATGTTAATGGAGACTGTGGAAGTCTTGGCAGGTGGTTAACCATGTCTAACCTCAGATACTAGTCCTGCAGCAATTCTGCTATGCTGAACATGGGCTATTTAGCATGTCATCCAATTGGCTTTATTTTTGAAGAGATAAAATATGGCATGGTCAGATTTAACTTGATATAATGCTGCACAATTTCTTCTGATTGTTTTAAGTTATTTCAAGTCAGTTACTTATTATCATTTTGGCTAACAAATATTGACACATCAGTATTCCACCCATGGCTGAACTGACATGAGCATATAAATACGATGCTAAGCAAGCTGGCAAGTACCTTTTGTTCACAGCTATTCAAATTAAAGACAGGTACTTTGGTGTGTCTTCAACCAGAAACAAACTGTGAAAATTCATTTCCCAGTGCTATTTGGGTATTTTTGTAACTCACTATGATCACACTGCATATGCAGATATAAGTTAAAAATAAGCTTTTCAATTCTTGCTTGTTTATACAATACTACAAGCACTTTATAAAAGTGGATGTTAATTAATGCTGTATGTTAATGGCATTCCTATGAATTTGTAAGTACATTCTGGAGAGACTTTCAAATATAATTTATTTTCAAAACAATTGGGATTATCATGGTCAAAATAATTCAAATATTATTTTTGATTTCCACTACCTTTACTATTAAATTGGTTATGTTTAGATGTCTCCCACATACAGAAAAGGAGAAAAATTAAACAATTTTTTTCTTAAATTTTTTCAAAAGTGATTTTTAAATAGATTTTCCAACTTCATTTCAATCTACTCATTTTTAAAGACAGCTAGATATGCATTTTCAAAGACGTTAGCTTTACATTTGTGCTCATGAAAAAGGTGGTTATATATTTTACTTTCTGTTTAAGATACCTTGCACGCATCCAGCTATCAGTCAACTAAACTCATGCAGTCATAGGAATTGTGCAAACATGTTAAGCACAGCAGGACTTGCAAAGATGTTCTCCATAGAAATGTGCTTTTTAATAAATCTACCTAAAATATTTAGGAGGAGATTTAAACATTTTCAAAGGAATTCTTTGAAGTTGTGGAAATTATTTGTTATGCAAACTATGGTGTGAACTTTCCTGATTTAACATGTTATTTTGTAGGATTGACTGGAGAGCTCTCCAGTGTGAAGTGTTAAATTATGATCTGCAGAATAACGGGACCATACGCTGCTCAGAATAGTGAACATGTAGGGCTACACCATATGCCGTGTCTAAGGGAAGGGTGGAAGTGTGGCTTTATGCTCTCTTAAATCCAGTTTAGGACAATTGCTGAATTCCCCCAAATGCTGAATGCCTTTGGCTGATGTCTTCATGCTCTCAATTCCACTGCAAACGAAGAGCAGGTGTAATGGGGTAACTTGCTCAGGCTTTTGGAGAAAGTCCTGTAGTTGCTCAGGGAAGTCAGTCAGTTAAATTCTTTCTTGCTAATAATAGAAACAACTTGGTTAGCATAAATAATGACCTAAAACTCACCTGAGTTTTTCATTTGTGTTAACTACATTTTTGTATTTTTCTCTACTCATGATTTCTGGATTGGGCTGAAGCCAAAAATGCAAAAATATGTCGAATTTTTCTGTATTTGTGGTCATCTTCTTGCCAGAGCACATTAGGAATGTTAGCAATAACGTCTTTTCTCACAATATTTTTGTCTCTTATACAAAGAAAATGTTCAGATAAGCAGCCGTACACTTGGGACCACATCTGAACAGCCTGCATAACCAGACATAAGCTGTGATCTAAACAATTCCTTAACTATGTAAAGTTTAGATCTTGAGCTGAGCTTACAGTTTCCATCTCTACTAGCAACAACAGACTAGAACCGAAATCCTTTACCCAAATGTCTTTGAACTTCTGGAAGGTTACAAGCAGATGAGATTACAGGCTGCTTGGCTTGGAGCCACCTCTCTTTTTCTGTATTATTTTTAGGGGCCGTTTTCAATGCGTTTAGTCAATACCAAAGAGACAGTCTCACTGTATAACAACTTCTGATAATTCTCTCTAGGTTTAAAGGACATGTGCTCCATGTTTGTTTGGCTTAGGAAAGAGGAATATCTGAACTGTGCATCAAGGGCAGGGAAAAGAAAACATTTCTGCTTCCACATCTCTCTGGAACACGAAGAGAATACCTTGTCCAGACAAGTAAATTATTAAACTCTCTTTTTAAAGATAGCATAGGAAATGCTTCCTTTGTCATGTCTTTATTTATTAGAAAAGGAGGTATGGCTTTCAAGTCTCCCTTCAACTCCTTAGGTGGAACAAAAGTCTCGTAACAGAACTTTTCATCCAGTCCACGTAGTTGTCAAAACACAAGGAGGGGAAAGGGCCACGTCACATGAAGTAAATACAAAGGGTGAAGCAGCATAGTCAAAAGTTATTATGAAATAGTATGCTCTGTGCAAAAATGATTGCAAATGCAGAGACAGTAAAACTTGAAACATGTTAAAATCCAGCACAGTTACACATCTGAGTTTCCATTTATTATGGTTCACTATTTTAAAATGGATCCTGAGTCATAAACATGGCTGCCAGGAGGTCCACCTGGGTCCCATGAAAAAGATAATAAATACCCCTCCCCCGACTTTCTTCTGTCATATTACAGATATTGCAGTGATTGCTTTGGGGCTTTCAACCAGGGCCCTCGGAACCGTGTCCCCTGTGCTTTCCTCTCTCCATAAGTCGTGGTTATAAAACATTTTCATCTGTGCGCTGTATCAGAAAGCATCTGCATTTTATTATATTTCATCTTTGTGCCAAGAAAGGAATATGTTTTGGAACTTCCGAGCACCATCATATAATTTTCATTAATAAAAGGAGTAGGGAAGTACCATCATCCAGCTCTTGAAATGACCTTAAAAGGGGACCCATGTGAAACTGCACAGAAACAAAAGATCTGGACTAGCAGGGCCCAGGTTATCTGTGGTTGGAAGTACCTTGACATTACACTAATAATGAACGATCAGTGCCAACATTTTGATATTAAAAAAACCAATTAAAAAAAAAGAAAAATATACTAATTACTCATAGAAAATTAAATACTGATATCCTGTAGTACCCATATATCAGCTCAGCTTAAATATGTTCAGCCATGGCTGTCTTTTTTAAAACCTTGCAGGAGAAAGTAAAGCCTTTACAGCATTTCTTATTATCATTCATTTCTAGAACAATCTGTGCCAGAATTTTTCACTGTCAGCAAAGAGGAGGCTGAACCAACCTTTTTTTTTTTTTTGGCAGAAAGAAGTTGTAATGGTGCAGCCACAAAACCAAGGAATTCCCTGGCCTTTCACGGATGTTGGCAAGGCATTAACAACATCTTTCTCTCTCCTCATCTCATCCTTCCATTTGTTTTTTCAGTAGTGTAAAGTATATCAATGTCTGCTGGCAAGTACCCGTGGCCTGTTTGGGGTAGATGTTCTCTCGAGTTACAGAGCTCGATGTCTTTAGAAACGCTGTTTGCGATGCAGAAGAGTGAGCTCAGCCCAACTAGTTCCTCCTTGTCCTGTTTTCCAGTGACATTTATTTTCTCCATGAATTTAGGAGATCATTTAATCTACCTTAGTTTCTCAAGGTGTAAAATGAAAAAATATTATTGGTCTTCATGAGACTATAATGAGGGCAAAAAGGTCAATCAGGGCTCTAAGCTGAGAAGTGCTTTGCAAGTGCAAATTATTTTTCTGACATGGATGTTTCTGCGAAGTTATGGAGCTAATATTTTAGCTTTTTTTTTTTGCCTAGTTTTAAATTGTTATCTTGAAAATGCACAATAGCAAATTTTTACAAACTTTAGCCAATCAGGATCAGCCCTCCCAGATAATGTAAATACAATTAGTTGATTTAAAGCATATTTCATGTTATGCTTATCTGCTAAGTGTTTCAGTTATGGCATTCATACAGAATGAGTCACTCGTACATATTCCTCAAGGAAGAGCCAAAAGATGGAAGGAAAATACAGCCTGAGGAAAAAGTCTATAAAGATTTCTCGCTTTTCTAATCCCTTCTCTCTAATGTTTCTTTGTAAATTTGTCAGATGGGAATGAAATTGCCTCATAACTCTCCAGACGTGAAGAGCATCACTGCACAAAATTACGTACTTGTCAAAGCAAGGGGGAATTTATGTTGGTGTTCCTGAGATGTGATTTTATTCAGTCTATTTCCTTTGTGCACATCATAGCAACTAGAAAGACAAAAACAACTAGTTTATGTATATCTTCTTTTTTTTCCCTCTTTTTTTTCACCTCTGGTGAATTTTTTAGCTTCAATTTTTCCCTTTTGTTTTCTTATCCCCCCCACCCCTCCTTTTATCTACTGCTTATTGCTAGTGACAGTAAACTTCCATCCAACAACGCTGCGATGAGAGCAGCTATGATTCTACCAGCATCAGGCAGTTCAGACAAGTGCTACGGTAATTTCCCTACGGAGCACAGAGAAAGGTGTGGCTTCTCTTCTGGTTAGGAAAGATGTTGGTTAGATCTGCAACATTTCTTACAGGCAATCAAATTATTATTTAAATTAATACTTTGCATTTTATTTTAGTATTTTAATTTAAACTTTGTGCATTTTTCACTCCAAAGCTTCTGCAGTTAACCATTATGATTAAACTTACCGAAAACATCTTCCAATAATACCTAAGTCCAGGGGTTTTTGTGCTATTTTGAATAATACAGTTCTCAGTCTCTGTGCTGTATTTTTGCCTTTAGTTTAAAGCTCTGTTATTAAATGAAGTCTAAAACATTAGGTACATAAACTCCTCTGAATTTCAGCTACTCCTGGCCATGACCTTCTCAAGACATTTTAAAAATTTCAGCTTTTTAATCCTCCTATTCATGTTTCTCCAAAACACCAAAGATGGTTTTAAAACCAGTATTAATGGGGAGGGAGGGGAAGCCAACAAAAATGAGATCTTCAAGGCATTATTTATGGTGGATCTATTAACTTCTAAGCAACCAGGACGACTCATCTCACCTAACAGGGTCTTTTAGGTACCCTCTCAAGGCATTCTATCTATACTTCATCTTACCTGTCCTAAGTACAGGCCAGGGCTTCCCCCCTCTCACATTGTACCTATCTATTCCCATCGACTGTGAAGAGGGGTCTAGATGACTAACTTAGCCTGAACATCTTTCAGGTGAGATGAATCTGGATGCAGGTGCCCAGCCAGCTTGGTTTATTTCACTCCGTGTCACTCCTCTGGGCTTGCATCAAATCAGATGCCCTTCTAGCTGTATTTTAGGAAAAGTTAAGCTCTGCTTTCTTCTCACTTAAATAACAAATATAGTTTGGCTTTACAATCTGGCTATGTATGAAGCTTTGTATAACTGAGGATGGGCTTAAGTTATAAAAATCAAATGCCTCCTCCTCTTTTTTTTTTTTCTCCCCTTTGGAAATTGGTGTTCACTTCTCTATATATACTTAAAACCATCTATATTCTGAGAGTGCTAAAAGGGTAAACTTCGGTTTGCTCACACACCAAGATGTCATGTAAAGTAAAAGAAATATTCTCAAAATGATGAATGTGGTGATACAAGAGCAGGTGATACACTGAGGATGTCATGATTTTGCAAGGCAATGTTAGAAAAATATGATTTAACTGGATGTTAAGTTTTCTGGGAGATGGACTGTGAGGTTATTCATTATCTAGCAAAACAGACTCCTAATGTATATTTCTAAGTGTTGTTACAGTATAAAAAAAATCATAGGTACTAAAGCCCAACTTGTCTCTGTCTCTGCTAAGAGAGTATATGTAAAAATATATTTGAACTAGTTCTCAAACTGGTTTTAAGCTGCAAAAACCTCCTTATGGAGTCCATCACCAATTCCTGTATGAAAAGCACCTAGGAGGCTATGGATAAAGCAAAGTCTTTGCAGATCCTCATAATCAAACATCCTGTCTCTTTTTATATTACTAGGCTCTACAGCTTTTTGTATGACCTTCCAAATATTATCCTTATGCAGTCAAAACCAATCTCTCATTGTATACGATCTCCAAAAATAAATACACGTTGTACTATATGGAGTGATAAAAGGAAAGGTAGGTGTCTGCCCCCTTCGTTACCACTACTGAGAAACACATTCAAGCTAGTACTAGCAGTGAAATAATTCACGGCTGAGAACAGTCAATCACGGACTGTATACCAGGACAGAGATGCTTTATGCTACCTGTTGGACCAAAAGATGAGTGTATTTCTTTTGCCTTCATCATGGTCTGGTCCTGTAAGTGTCTGTGTGTGAAACGGTCCTTGAAGTCAATGAGCCCTTAATACTGTTGGTTAATACCAGATATCTATCAGCATTTTATCTTACTGAGGATGTAAAATACTGGCATAGAACAATGAAGAAGAGTTCCTGGAGTCATCCCAATGACTTCTTAAAGTAGTTTTCCCTGTAGTATATGAGGTATAAAATTATCACGATATTGATGGAGCTGGGAGGCTGGTCTTAGCAGCCTTGATCAGGGGCCTGGAGATCCCTGCAAAGAGCAGCAAAGTAAATGCCAAGCCACATATCGTAAAGTAACAAGAAGAATTTTTATTATTGCTTTTTTTCCCTTTTGTATTTTCCTTACCATTTTGATCAGATGTACATTGTTTATAACCCCTAGTTTACTGGCCCCAAATATCATTACAACGTCTGCACTATGATATATGTTTGGTTGTTACCCTTTTAATGGATAAAAAAAGATTTAAGTACTTCATTCTGTTGCATTTTGACAGCTGTTAGCCATCATTTTTCCATTCACCTGCATTTAGCAATCCTATAAAGGGAGGCAATCTTAGAACTAACAAGAGCTGGGCACTGCAAGGTGATAATTCTGTATCACTTTGGCCTATAAATACCTGACAGGCTTTGCGCTGAGTCAGCAGTCTGTAACAAAGTGGCAGCCATGCCCTTTTATCTGTGTGAGTGTTTCACAGCAATTGGACTATCAGCCCCTGCAGTGAAAATCCATAGTATCGATCAGGCTATTTCTCCACTGTAATTCTTTTGTAGGAAATCCCTGATGACAAATTTTATCTGCACCACTTTTTGATCGCTGGTTTGATGTAAGCGATCTCCAAGGGCAGAGTTAAGCTCCTGGCCGTTCCACATTATCAAGCACTAGCTTTATTTACTGAAACTACAGTTGTGGTCACCAATGAAAATAAAAAAGTGTGAGAGAGAAAGGAGGGGGTGGAGGAGGCTGAAAATTAAGAGCAAAATAATATTTTAAAACGCAGGAGCGAGGGGAAAAAAATAGTTGCATCAGCTACTTGATTCTTAAACGTATGTTATAAAAGCAGGTACTGCATTTATAAACACATAAATAGTAGAAATATGTTTTGATAAAAACGTCTACGTGATATATAGGGCTGTATCTCGAAAGTGCAGTGGTTTTGGATGGGATCATGTGAATGACCCCACAGGTGCCCCTGCTGGGAAAGGGCTATGCACATCAGGAAGCAGAAAGAATTTGATTTGATTCTATTTTCAAACTGATAAATATTCCTTCTGAGCCGCTTCATTTGTACTTATTGCAGTATTTCTCAGGCCATACAAGGGCTTGCTGCTGTGATAAGACTTCAGGTTTTTACCGGAGTCTCGAGGGGGGCAGAGCTGGGGTCTGTTCAGACACACATTCAGAAGACTGGATGCTCATGAACAGCTTGTATGTAAAAACCTCTGGTTTAAATGTATTCATACTAGAAACTTGTTTTAGTGATACCACCCTGTTGATTAGTTTAGGCTCTTTAGTCTACAAATTTAACTTGAAAACCCTACAAAAGGAAGTTCATGAATTTCCAGTCTGCCTGAGCTGAGTAAGACCAGGAAGCATCGGATATTACAGAACGCAGAAATGTTGTTAATGTGAATTCAAAATTTATTCCACTTTTGATTTAAATGTAGGTTATTGTCTCAGCAGAGTTATTACATCTTAACCCTTGGACACCCTAAGTTTCCATTTTTTCAGTTCCTGATAAAGGAACCTTTTATCCCTGTACTCTTAGGGAAGTTTTCTCACCAACAGTTGTGCCGTAGTAGATTGGTGTTACTCAGTATGACTTCGCAGAGGTGTTTTCGTTTTACCTAGGTCATGCAGCATGAAACAGTACAATAATGCCTTATGTTTTTATTTAAAGCCCTGAGTCAATGACATATCCTAAACATGGCACGTACAGTTCAGTATTACTCAGGAAAATAGTTTACCTCCAGTTTGTTTTTTCACCCAAAAAAAACCATGTTAAGCACAAAACTAAAAATAGGTTGCATAGCAATGAGTTCTCCATCAAGAAAACACCTGTTTGTATAGCCAGAGTCCTGTATACAACTATGTCACCCTGCTAAAATTCAGTTGCCTAGTATATTCGGCAACATATATTGGGTTAGGCATGGATCCAGTCCAATTTCTTGACTATACTTTTGGAAAATTGTCTGATTAATACTGAGAGGAATAATTATATGTGAAGGGAGTAGTAAACATTACCCACTAGAGCAGATTTTCAGCAGATAACGTTGAAATACTTTCTCTATTCGGAAACCTATCCCGAAGAAAGTGCTTTAATTGTTTTCTTCAGCAATAGCTCAGATTAAATAAATTAATACCAATTAAGTATTAAGAGCAATTGGGATTATTTGGGAGAAACTTATTTTGGCTTTTCATAGGGTTGAGCATATTCAAAGTATGAATAAGTTCAAAGTTTAAGTTCGATTCATAAAAGTAGAACCATAAAACCCAGCAAGAGACAATAAGATTTTGAGGGGGAGTTGAATGAATTTCAAAATCAATGAAACTCTTTATTTAAGTTTTATAGACTACATATCTCTATTCAAGCCTTTTGACATAATACAGTGAACAAAATTCAAATCATGCAGTTTAGCCCAAACTCTGTTATTATTACTGAATTATCATAAATCCCAAACACATTGCACAACACTTTTTCTCTAAATTATCACAGGAGTAATCATTCATCCTTTTTTATACCCATGAATGCAGTTTTGCCCTGTGCTTGAAAGGTTAGCATATCTGTGACTGGATTCACCAATGTAAGATCTAATTCATTAATTACTGTTTTATGTTTCAACCTTGTTTTATAAAAAGGCTTTTCAAATGTGGTTGCCTCCAATACCGAAGAGAACAGAAAGCCTCTTGAGTAGTGCTTAACCCACGTTAAGGCTTTACAGCCTAATGCCAACATTAAGGTACTGATGACATATTTGAAACTGTATGTGACACATATTGTTTATAAATTATTTATATTTATTTATTTTATGTTTTGTCTTTAAATTTATTCCCGATGAAAAGTACTAAATTGACATCAATAGAGACTCCTTTTTTGTGTGTGTGGTGTAGACAGGTGTTCACTGGATGCTACATTAAGACCACCAACCCATGTCACTTAAACTACTGAACAGCCCTCAAGTAATAATGACTTCCAATTACTACTAACCTGAGCTAGAGTTGAACCAGTGACCTTGAAATACTCTGTATCCCATTAACAGTTCCCTAAGCCGTCTAGTCCCACGGTGTTTGATTGTTCTGAATACAACAAAAGAGCTTTCCTTCATTTTTCTTTCATTTTTTAAAACTGCTTAAAATTAGGGGTGGATAGGTATCGAAATACTCAATTTACAGTTTCTCTGTATCTCTCATACCACATCTAGAAGAACAGCTTTCATTTTCACTGAGAATACCTCCCGCTGAAATGAAATTC
This sequence comes from Cariama cristata, assembly GCF_000690535.1. Taxonomy (NCBI): domain Eukaryota; kingdom Metazoa; phylum Chordata; class Aves; order Cariamiformes; family Cariamidae; genus Cariama; species Cariama cristata. Next base: position 73,127 of record NW_009592925.1, on the reverse strand, counting down.
TCTTTTCTCAGTCCTTGATGCCCTGTCTGTCAGTGATGTATTTTGCACGCCTAGATCTCAAGAATCGGTAAAAGCTGCCACGCTTCTGCCTTGCATTACATTACAGCATGGCCTCAGACTCTCATGATGAATCCTGGTATACCCTTTCTGTTATGGGAGCATGTTAAGAGCTGACCAGGTAATAAAAATAATCCATTAGATGCTATTTTCTGCTTGTGGAATACCTCTCATTAGATTTTTCTATATTGATTAGAGAAATCTTTTTTTCCATTTTTTTTTAATCTATGCTCAAAAACAGATACTCAAATATTTGATATTTTCACCAGGTCAAGTACCATACTGGTGTTAGATACCAGCAGTGATGCACCTTGTACCACAGCAAGTCCTTGCAGGGAGGGAGAGGGCAGTGGGCCACTGTGGTCAGGGCTGCAGGCTCGCCTTTGGGGTGGTTTAGCCTCAGCACGTGTGTTCAAATAGGTGATTTGCTAATGGTAGAAGCAAGGGCAACAATACCTTTGTACTTGCATATTAAAAAATAAACACGTTCTGTAGCATCCACACAGCTGTAAGGATTTGCTAGTTCATTTGCACTTTTACATTCTAAAATAGGTTCAGCTGCAGCACTTTGGTGTACCTTTGTGACACTTTCTGCAAAGAAAAGGTGTCAGTTCATTATGGTTTGTAGCCCACCACCTGTCTGTCTCATATCCACATTAAGAGATCCAGTGATATTGCTGGAAAATTTCATCCCACTTTCTTCTCCAAATTTCTGGTGCTTTGGGGCAAATACAGTGTTTTCATTAACATTTAAGATAAATCTGGAAAGAGCACAGACATTAATGCAGATTACAGGCCAGAAATGCTAAGCAGTAACAGCTTCCTTTGATCTGCTGAGATATGTCAGTTGTAAATATTTTTGTACTCCTGAAAATCAGCACTGTGTAGCCCTTGTCCAGATAAACAGGGACTTTAGCAATAAAAATCCTGGTAACTCCTCTCTGCCGAGCACATGTATCCTACAGTCCCTTCGCAAACCCTGTCGTTTGGGTCTGATTCCAGGCTGATGCAGAAGAAACCTCATTTTGACAGGGATGAGCAGACTGATACTTGCCTCGCAGCTAAGCATGATGGTGGTCTCCGGTCAGCAGGTTCCTCTTTGAGGGACTCCTTCCAGGAGATGTTTGCATCTCAGATTACCGTGTTCTCCCTTAGAAAATGTACCAGCAGGATATGCCCTCTTTTAAAACATAGGAAGACGCAGGAAGATCTGAGTCTTTTACACAGTGACTCCTCCTTAGAGTAGTTGCCTGGTAAGCAGCAGACCTCAGCTGAGCAGCTTTGACATAGGGAACTGAAACACACCGGGCCTCCCCTGTAGAAGTATGTCCTTCCCCCTCAAACTTTAGATTAGATTTAGATACAATAAGGACAATTTCCAAGTCTCTTGCTGAAGTTGTGCTACTATGTAGGAAAAAAAAACCTTGAGATTTACAATGCCAGAAAGAGGCCTACCAGGAGCTTCACAGGCAGGGTACATCCCTTGGAAAAAGACCTTCTGAGAGTTTTGGGTCCCTCCTCCAAGAATCGTGTTTTATCCAGTGGGTCTCTACTGTGAAATGTCAAACCATTCTTTGGCAATAATCATCAGGATAAAAAGGAAGGCACATGCTTTCTTTGTCCATAACCTTCCATCCCCATCTTCCCCTTTTTTAGTCAAGTGAAACTTAGAAAGAAACGGCAATTTTCATCTTAAGTCAGTTACTGTATCCAGCCATAACAGCACTTTCCAACACGAGGGAATTAAACCTGGATCTCCCACCTCTACCTGAGTGTTCCCACTCTGTAATCTGAGCGTACGTCAATGCTGTTATCCAGCTTTAAAAGGAAGAACTTAAGCTTTTCTCTCCTATACCAAAAGAGGTCAGGAGAAGGTTTTGGGCAGTGGATCCTGAGCAGAAAAAGAGAGGAATATTACTCGTAAGGGCAGGATTCAAGACTCACCCATGTCATTATTTCCTCTTCGGCTAGACTTAGACTTCTGCTCTTCCATTGTGCTACTGGGTTTGGCCCCATTCTCAGGGGTCTTGTTCAACCCATATACTCTCTAATACATTTAAGTGCCTTACCAATATAGGGTTTTACTATTGAGACTATTCTAGTAAAACCATTCAAAACTGAATCCTTTCTTTACAGGGACTTTAAGATCAGCAATGTAAAATACTAGGCTCAATACATGGGAAATTATTCGTGCTAGATTTTACAGCTGAGACATGCTGCTCATGTGCAGGTCTCTGATTTACCCTTGAAGAATGAAACAACTCTATTGCAAACAGCATTTGGAAAGTAAGATGTTTCCTTCCCCGTTCCATACTTGTCATCTTGATGGTGTTCCTGGCTACATATAACCTTTGACTACAATTTCAATAGTGACAGCGAGGTAGATCCAGTTTGGCCAGGTCTAAATAAATGTGTTCTCAAAGGTAGTCAACATTCAGTCAGGTTGCTTTACCTTGGCAGTTTATACCAGAGAAAACTACTCCTTTAAGCACAAGGGTACTTAGCTGGGACAAAACAAAACCGTAGTAAATGTATCTTCCAATGAAATTACATTGATGACTTAGTAAGGTTTTTCCCTTTGACGCACTGATGATATTAATTATAATTGTAAAATGTCAGGTTTCATCAGACCTGTCTTCCACCATCAAACAAAAATAGTCTAATGTCAAATTACTGAAGTCTCCCAGCTGCTGGAAATTCCACTTCCCATCTCCAAGTGTTTTTCTTTACCACAAAATAACAAGCAAGTCCCATGTGTTTGTATCAGTCCTGAAAGTGCTGTCTGTAAATGTCATGTCATAACCTCAATCAATCACTCAACATTGGCCAACACTTTGGTAGACGATCCAGAAATACTACTTACTGGGATTATACTTCAGGAAATAACATACTACTGGCTGACAGCAGCAGCATATACTTTATAAGGAGCTCAGATAACCCAGAGTTACCCAAGTAGTTTCTTTCTGTTCCTTCTGGGGCTGCACCTATTTACACACCCTTAAGTATATGCCACAAAGTGCCACGTGGAAACGGGGTGGCAGGAAGAGCACTTTGAGCTATGTAGTGCCATGAATATACGCAACCACTGATGGTGCTTCGTTTTCAGTATTCCTTCTCTTTCCCAAAGGAGCACTAGACCCCACAGCAGAGCTATAATGACAGCAAAAATGATGCTGTACTATAAAGGGTGACAGAAGCAGGGTGCATCGATGCAGCATGGAATTGGGGTGCTGCCGAGCACTGTAAATACAACAGCTTTCTGCAGAGGGGGCTGAATTCTTTGTGTTGCCAAGCTAAAGTGCAGAAGTGGTCCTTGATCAGTCGTCTTCCCACCTGTGAGCCTACAGGCAGTCAGCAAAGTTAGTGGATGGGGAGAGTACTTGAGAGCAGGAAATCTGCAGCTGCTTATTGGAATAACTTTTCTGGAACTATTTTCCCAGAAAATCTATTTTAGAAAGGACTTTAATGTGGATCTCTTAAGCCTGGGAATCAAATAATTATTAACCTAAATTAGCTACTACTAATTGTTTTTCTATATCTAAATTCCTGAATGTAGGTAAGTATTTATTAATTTCATTCACTTGCTCATGAATATACATATTAAATTTTCTGGATATGAACATAGTTTGCTAATTAATCTGTTATGGAATAACAAAATGCCAGTGACCATTTAGAGAATACGTGGAGAATATAGCCTGTAGATCCTAAGCCTGTCCTTTCTTAGACTGGATATTCAAAATTTATGGATCTGCCAGTCAAGATATAATAAAATGCAGAAACATGCTTGTAAAAAGAAATGTGATATTTACTGTTCAGCCATGTAATATCTTCTACTTATACATCCCCCTTGAGGATAACTTGATGTCATCGGAAGTGTAGTTTTCTTAGACATGCTCCATTTTCCTCTTTTCAAGTTCTCGTCTTCCTTTTGGTCATTTTCTCTTTCTTTTTATTTCTTAGATATCATTTGGAAAGTGCCAGCCCTTGAAAAGAGTAGCATTTGAGACATAATAGTGGGCTTATTTTAAATAATTTGCAATATAAAGCTAAAG